>NC_063341.1:31271073-31323506 GCF_021869965.1 Rhincodon typus | reverse complement strand
TCTACACCTTGTTATCTCAGATTCTCCAGCATCCGCAGTTCCTACTATCTCATGTCAACATTTATGCTGTTTTCACTTCTGTGCCCACGTCTTTGGATAAGAGTCCTTTGCTATCCACACAGTCTCTTTCATTCACCTCCAATGCTCTCCACCTGGACCCCTCCTCTGGCCCGTTGCCTACACCCAAGATCTACTGATGTGAAGTTAGCGGTCTTAATTTCTCTGCTCCGCTCTCTCTCTCTCTCTGAACTTGCTGCACGCCTTTCCCTCTGGTCTAACCCCGCCCCAACCAAATCTGCCGATAAAGGATTGTGTAGTTGTCATCTGGCATGTTGGTCGCTTATTGGCAGATTCTGAGCCCCAAATCTCAGACATATCTTCGCACCTACCCCTGGATTATGATGCCTTTGTGGAAAATTAGGTTGTAGTTTTTAGGACTGCAATGGATCTCATCTCCTTTGGAGATCTCCTCTGCATAGCTTCCCACCTCATTGGCCCTCCAACTCTAGCTTGCTTCTACAAATAAACACAGTTCTGAAGAAAAGCCATAATAGACTTGAAAAATCAACTCTTTCTCTCACCAGAGATGTTGCCAGACCTGCTGAGTTTCCCCAGCATTCTGAGTTTGTTTCAAATTTCCAGCATCCATAGTATTTTATTTTTATTAAAGCTCTTGGTGCATTGGCTCCACTCATTATACTTACATTACACACAATCTATGGGTGGAATTAGAAATTCTACACTAGTTTTGGAAGGGGCGGATGTACTTGTACCAGCTCCCTAAGGCCCTGGTAATTACATCTAACCAAACGCAGCTGTACTTATTACTATCATACAATAAACCTTCTTATTACCTAAGAACAATGTCTCTTCTGTAGATACTCTACTGTGGTGTATCCTCTGCCACTAATTATTAGTTAGGACCCAAGACAAAACAAATACGAAGGAGGACTGGGGTCACCAAACTACCTGATAAAAACTCTCATCCAATACTACATACTAGCAGAGATAGCAAATACTTCAAGTTACTAGGAGTGGAAGCCTGCTCCAGCCAAAATGCTCTTTCCCTTTAAGGGATGTGGGCTAGCTTTAAAAGAGTATAGGTTAGTTTAACTGGTGCTAGGACATTACAGTTATAAGTTCACTTTCAGCCAATCATGATGTTTAGTGCGAGCTCCATGCCGAAATCATTATAATGAGTAGAAAACATGAAGCTGGCATATTGCCTGCATTTCAATCAACAGGTGCAGGTTAATCACATATTTTGATTCATATCCCCACTTTTGGATCTGTCCAATTTAGTTTCCAATTATATTGAAGGTAGTGAATCAATTAGGTCAGTAATGAAAAGAAAAAATAAGCAATGGTAACCAAGCAGTAAGGGTTTTTTGGAGACAAGCCCCGATTCTGCCTGGCCTGCTGTGTTCATCCAGCTCTACACCTTGTTATCCAAGCATTTTGAATGATGTTTTAAAAGAAGTGATGATTCTGGAGCTGATTTTCTTCCTCCATTAATGCGAAAAATGCTAAGTTCCTTGGTATGGGATCGAGACCTGTAACACCAGTACTAGCCTAGTGGGCCAAGTGTTGGAGAATATTTTTGCTTTTAGTGGCACTACATAGATCTGCTTTGAGTCACTGGAGCAGGCTATATTGTATTGAGGCAGAGGAAAAAAAACCCCAAAAATTGTATAGAATCCAACCTGAAATCCTTTTTCTACATGTCCTGAAATCCCTTCTCCCTCCAAGGGCAGGCAATGGCCCAGTGGTATTATTGCTGGACTGTTTTTTCCAGCGACCCGGATAACATTCTGGGGACCTGGGTTCAAATCCCGCCACGGCAGATGATGGAATCAATTCAATAAAATATCTGGAATTAAGAATCTAATGATGACCATGTGTCAATTGTTGGAAAAACCCACCTGGTTCACTAATGTCCTTTAGGGAAGGAAACTGCCATCCTTACCTGAGATAACAAGGTGTAGAGCTGGATGAACGCAGCATCAGAGGAGCAGGAAGGCTGGTGTTTTGGGCCTAGACGCTTCTTTTTTCTGAAGAAGGGTCTAGGCATGAAACGTCAGCCTTCCTGCTCCTATGATGCTGCTTGGCCTGCTGTGTTCATCCAGCTCTACACCTTGTTATCTCAGATTCTCCAGCATCTGCAGTTCCTGCTATCTCTGCCATCCTTACCTGGTCTGGCCTACATATGACTCCAGACCCACAGCAATGTGTTGACTCTGAACTGCCTCTAGGCAATTAGGGATGGACAATAAATGCTGCCTGGCAATCGTTGTCCTCATCCCATTAACAAATAAAAGGAAAGAAAAATAACAAAAAGCAGATGAAGAACAGAGTGATGGATAGCTAAGAACATTACCACAAAGTTCAATTGTGCCATGTGGAATGAAGTGGTGTTGGCACTATGGCAATTTATCCAGGATTGGAGATGAGTACTGGCAGAGTTTCAAAATAACACAAATAATTTATTCCCTAATGGCCCTCCATATCATCATGATATTTTTTTCCTCCTGGGCTCTCCTTTTCTGTGGAGGACTGATAGTGATGGATTCCAGAAGGTAAGAATGGATGAGCATTACATAATTAGGATAGAGGAGGATGAAAAGAGCGTGTCACAGTGACAGTGAAGGTGGCAACTTACTAAACAAAATGACTAAGAACTACGGATGCTGGGAATCAGAAACAAAAACAGAAACTGCTGGAAAAACACTGCAGGTCTGGCAGCATCCGTAGACAGAAAGTGGAGTTAACATTTTGGGTCCAGTGACCCTTCTTCAGAACTGATCTGAAACCAATTTCTGTTTTTGTTTTTGTGCCAACTTACTAACTGGTTGCTGATAATTTTTAAAAAATATTCTTGCATGGAATGAGTCTGGAGTTTCATGTAGGCTAGACCAAGTAAGGCTAGCAGATTTCCTTCCCTAAAGACCACTAGTGAACCAGCTGAGTTTTTATGAAAATTCACAATGGTTACATTGTCACCACTAGACCAGTTTTTTGTACCAAATTTTATTGAATTCAAATTTCCCCATCTGCTATGGGTTTTGACACAGAACATTAGTTTGGAGTACTGGATTACCAGTCCAGGAATATTACCACTACACCACTGTGTTCCATACATTCCATTTATCTCATCAACTCCCAGAGTACAAGCATAGTTCCATTTAAATGCCTGATCTACATACAGCATGAGATGTCTCGCATTAGAGATGCTCCTCCTGTGGCCTGCTACTCAGCAGGCTTTGGATCATATTCTCCTGCAACAAGATTAAGTAAATTAAGGAATGGTTAGTCTTTGTGGAACGTGCTGACTGCATCGTAGGAGAGCTGCACATAATCCTATTAAAGTGTAACAAGAACTGGAAGATAGTAGATGCATCTAATTCTGAGGAGGAAAGCTGTGATCAGTACTAAGATTTCAAAATAGTGATCCCTTTGATCAGAGTGCATTATGACAGGTCAATTGTTATACTGCAAATTTTGAGGGTGAAGATGTGATTGCATCAGGGTAATGAGGAGAATAGGGATCGGGGAAGTTGTATACCTTGGCCATGCTATTCAAGGCATTGAACTTGCACCAGCACTAGTCTACAATCCAGGGGTAAGCGAGGTCACACAGGGCCAACTCCATCTCCACCTCCATTACACTCCAGTGGAGAAACTGATAATTCTGAACACTTCCCTGGGGAACTACGATTCTGTCATCTTTTATTCAATTGAAGACTTTTTAAGGTGAATTCAATAAAATAATGCCATTTTCCCCTTCATCTCAATACAATGCTATTTTTACATTTATTAGGGTGTGTATTCTTGTAAAATGGCACAAAAGCAGACATCTGCAAGTATATCACCCGAAAGTCAATTGGCTGAATCAGACATTGTTCCCTCCCATCTGTGCCCCGACCACCTTCAGCAAAAATGTATTTTTAAAATTCATGTTCTAATTTTAAAGCACTACTGAAGATTGCTGCCAGTTAAAGTCAATCTTTCCAACTCCAAAAGATATGGAAGTCAGTTTAGCCTGGAAATTTGTATATAAGTACCTGTCTAGACCATTGGTGGGCACAATTAGCTTTCCATTGTCATAAAAATACTTCACCTCAGCATGGAGTTTCTAGATCACTATTACTGAAAAGATATTTATAATAGATTGGCTTAATTGGTAGAGTTGCAAGCTTTTGATTATTTTACTTGCTGACAGTTAAGTAGAAGGATGATTCCTAATATAAAACAATGATGGTTAATTATGTGATTGCTAATCAATTACAAAATACATTCATTTGATATTTTAAATTTAAATTCAAAGTTTGTCCTTTTTTTAAAAAAAGAGATTAAAATGAGATATGGAGGAATGGAAGAATTCTAATAACTAAAAACCATTAGGAAATCAAATTACAATCTGTTTTGTCACAGCTATCAAAAGTTTACCTAGATTTGAAAGAATGATGGGTATAACTGAAGGCTGGGATTCTCAATGAAAATGATACAATAGGAAATTCAAAATATTTTAGAGTGACAAAAGAATACAATCATATAACATTCTTTCAAAGGCCTATAGATTATTTGCAAGTTCAGGAAGCGGGAGGTAATGACGCCTTATACTTTGAGTTCTCGCAGTATGGATACTCGCAGCCATGTGGTGCAAGAGCAGGTCCCTGAAAACCACTATGCCATGACTATACCCACTTTTTTGGGGTATCCTCTTAGTGGAGATGACACGCCAACTTTCCACATAATGATGACAGTGGTATTTAAAATCCAGTTAAGTTCACAGAAACATTTATTTGAAGGAGTGGGGAGAAAAATGGAATGAATAATAATTGCATTCTGTAAGCAAAAATGGCAACACAATAAAACGAGTCTGGATTTATGAAGCTCTAATTGAACATCTGTGGCATGCTTTATGTTTTCACTTGGTTCCAAATATTTATCATACTCGACTGTTTGTGCCACATCTCAGTGTGCTGGATTTGGATTTGTGCAATATTCTTTACTTGGCTATCACCTGGCAGAATGAAAGGGCATGCCTTGGTATATTCTGTAGTTCCTGCAGCTGTATCATAGAAAAAGGTCAGAACCATTTTTATTTACTCATTGACAAGATGTGAGCATTAGTGGCTAGGCCAGCATTTATTGTCCATTCACAGTCCATTCACCTTGAGAAGGTGGTGGTGAACTGCCTTCTTGAATCTCTGCAGTCCATGGATGCGGTAGGTACGCTCACAACGCTGTTAGGAAGGGAATTCCATGATATCAAACCAGCAACATGAAGGAATGACAATATAGTTCCAAGTCAGAATTATGGTTGATGACTATTAATATGCTATCCTTATACTTTTATTTGGTAGGGGTCACAGGCGATGTCAAAGGACCCATGAAGAGTTACTGCAGAACATAAGGAGATGTGCACTGCTGACACTGCATCAAATGGTGAAGGGAGTGAAGTTGAAGGTGGTGGATGGGGTGTCAATCAAGAAGCAGTTTTCTCATGGATACTGTTGTTGAACTGCGAGTGTTGGGGCCAGGCCATTGGAGATTATTCCAACACATTCGTGCCTTGTCGATGGTAGAAAGGCTTTGATGAATCAGTACTGAAAAATTAATTGCTGCAGAATTCCGAGACTCTGACCTGCTCCTGTACCACACAATTCATATGTACTGTAGCGTAACACAGGATCAAGATATTTGGAATGAACAGAAGTTTCAGCACTGTGATCCTCTATCCTATTAGCATTATGTGTATACCTAAAAAAGCTCATCCTATAGATGACATCTGAAGCCCAACACTCCAAACATTAAAAACCCAGAGTTCACCTCCTGCTTTGATTCAGCCATTACTTGCTTGTTGAACAGTGGGAGCAGTGAGTGTCTTGTATTCAGCAGGAATTATGGTCAGTGATCCCATATGAAAAGGTCTAGATTTATTGATATATGTCCACATACTTATGGATATATAATATTTTAAGTTTTTATATTGCAATATTGATCAAAAGTTCATGTTATATTCCTCATTCTGTTTACGCAACTGTTCTATAAATTTACATATCACTATGGCTGTGCCAACACTGCAAATCACTCTATCTCAATGACAATTGATTGTGTCAATGGTGTCTAAAAGCATCCAGTAATCATTGCAGGAATACACAGTATTACATTTATGAGCCATATTACACATTAAAAGTATTTCATCTAGTAAATATTCTGTGACAGTTTCTAACATTGAGAATGTACAATTAGTATCATATTCTAATTTTTCATATGAAATAAATATTATCCATGCAGATTTTATCATTTATACAATACACAATATTCATTTGAAAGTTAATTGTTGCAGGCTGTGCACAAGGCTGAAAGTTAACCAAGAATACCTAACATTCTTGCAAATGGCTCTGCATCCAGACCAGAAAAGTCTGGGGCTTCTCAGACATAAGATAGGAAAAGGAATTTGTGATTTCCAGATGGCCATTCTCTGCTTGTTGGAGTCATAGCTAGCACAAAAGAAGATGGTTGTTGGAGGTCAGTCATCTCAGCTCCAGGACAGCTCGGCAGGAGTTCCTCAGGGTAGTGTCCTAGACAGACTCTCTCTCTCTCTCTCACTTTCACACACAGACACACACACACACACACACACACACACACACACGGACTAAGAACACAGAAATTGCAACAAGGAGGAGGAGATAAAGAAATGATAAAATACAACTGGAGCATAGACACTTACAGGCAATGTGCCAAGCTGAATGGGCATTTGCTGAATGTCAGAAACAACATGGTTCAAAGAGATCACCAAGATAGATTAGTAAAGACAATAACATGTTGGAAGTTGTACTAACATAACTGTACTGAAATTATGTTCAACTAATGATGAACTGGCTCTATAATTTTTTTGCAAAACATACATTATTCAGGCAATAAAAAAGCAATATGTTGTGCTAAAATATGATGATATACTTTGTGAATTGGAATTATTTCTCTGTATTAAGCCTACACCAGTTTAACTCGCCTATGAAGTTCAAAAATTTTAAACATTGCTATATTAATATCAAGAACAAATCTGCAAATTCAACACCAACAACTATATATTACACCGTTAAATCTGTAATGAAAGTGGGAGGAGGAATGTAAGGCAGGTATTATGAGTTTCTGATCTCAATTGCACTATCATGGAGCGATACTCTTTGCAAAATTTGAATGCATGGCATTTGTATTTTCAGAGCTAGCATCTCAGGTTCAAAATGGTTCTGGTGTAGGGCATGCAGGACGCTACCTTGATGAGGTCATTATTGCAGGCACTGGCAGCGTGCATGATGAGATAGATAGACTGTGACAGGAACATTATGCTTATGTTAAGCAAGCAATGTCATTTTCAATCTCAACACGTCAGCTTGTGCTTTCACATATCCTCAGCTGCCCGAATAGGTGTTCAGCAGCACAAATGACTCACCATTGGTGCTATTCAAAGGATTATCAACTACTTCCAGGTGACTTCTAATGGCTATTGCTAAGTTAGGACTGTATGCCTTGAAATTATTTTCTAATCAACTTGTTCAGAGATGATAATCACACACTTCTGGTGCAGTTGTGTCTTGAACCTAGGACTTCTGGTCTAGAGATAGGGACATAACCACAGCAGCACAAGAGTCGTAATTTGACAGTTTGTATAGTTATCTAGATTTGGCAACGTTCAGAGTGCAGTGACATGTAATGAATGCGTTGGTTCTTAAGTAAGGATTCTGCTCAGATCACTAGCTCCCAGTTGTCAGTCCTACAGTTTGTAACTTCCTTGGCATAGACTATAACAGAGAAAATGAATGTAAGTGATACAGAGTAGGACAAAATGCTTAAAGAGGAAGAAGAAGATTCGACATAAGGTCATTTGTATTCAGAATCTTCAGGAATCATTTCTACTACTTCAATCTGATAAAGGAATAGAATGCATAGCATTTCTTTTGAACAACTAGATACTCATTGAAATTAACACATCTACAGCTAGACCCGTAGCCTCAGAACAAGGCAAAGACGGATTTGGGATTACCTATGAAGTTGTCCATGGCTTTGAACCTTTTGCATCAGGCTCCTTTCAGGCAGAAGCAGTGGACATCTTCAACATCTCTGAATTTGCTGTAAACTTGTATAAGCTGCATTGTATGCAAAAAGAGGAGAGTTGATTGCCTTATTTCCTTTCAGACAGAAGTGGGTGAAGCAGGCACATGCATTTGCAGGATAATGGGCTTATGCATCTTGCAGGGTGGCACTGACTATATAACAGTCTGTTTTGCAAGTACCACATCTAAATGAAGAGATGTATACAACTGCAAAGGGTTCTACTCTCTCATTGTGTAGCTGGTGTACGTTTAAACTCAGAATGTTACATTTGGCAATATACACTATCCTGGCAGCAGTCATGATTTCTTCATTCTTCATCAGTCCACTGCACAACAGCTTTGAGTAACTATGAAAGACCAGAAGGTTTTGGTGAACAACCCAAATTGACAGCATATTATAGGAACTACATAAAACGTCATTGAGCATACATTTGGGCAGTTAAGCAAATTTTCTACTGCCTGGATTGTTCTGGAGGAGCTCTGTAATACCTTCCACAGCATGTATTATGATTCATCGTGGTCTGCAGTATTCTTCACAATCTCACCATCATGAGGGCACAGCCCTTGCCACCAAATGTACGGTGAACAATTGACAAAGAGGAAGAAAAGCAAGTGAGAAGACGACCAATCCATGCTTATTCTAGCCTGACCTGGTTGGGCCCAACCAATTATAGTAGCAGTGAACAATTCCCCATACAATATCTGTCAATACCTCACCATTCCTCTGTAACAGCTATGACTGCAAGTTCTTAGTCACATGGGTGAAATAAAGTTATCACAAGACAATCATTTCAAAACAGTTTTAACAAGCAAACCACCCAATATTCCATGCAAAAATCAATTAATCATCCTAGTGCATTCCTTTGGTGCCCATCCTCCATGTACCTTAGTAGGTCATATAGCACATACTACCCAGCGATACACTCATGGCTTCAGCATAGCTGACTAGTGTTGCTTGTGAAATTACAGACTTCAAAACTTCAATAACTGTTCACAGATTGAATGAAACTGTTATATGTGGAAAGCAGCAACAATAACTCTGCCTGGAAAAAACTGTTAAGGGACAAAGGCAGGCTGTTACTGAGAGACTGAAAGCAATCAGCCATGTCTTCGTGAAGTGATGAGTCAAGCTTACATCAACAAAACTGTTTTGCCACCTGCTTGATAAAGTGGATGTTTTACTGCAGCAAAGGACAAGGATTGCCCTGTGATCAAGCAGACAGTTAAGGGCAAATGTAACAAGGAACAAAGAAGTTACTTCTGCTAAGGAAGCAAGTTGCAGTCACAGACTCCAGGAGAATAATTAATATTTTGGATGAAAGGACTTTGAAAACAATCAATAATAACACCTGTGAAGGAAAAAATAGAGTTAACATTTTGGATCTGGTGACCCTCAGAACTTCTGAGGAAGGGTCACTGGACCCGAAATGTTAACTCTGTTTTTTCCTTCACAGATGCTGCCAGACCTGCCGAGTTTTCCAGCATCTTTGTTTTTCTTCCTGATTTACAGCATCTGCAGTTCTTTCAGTTTTTATCAATAATATCACACATGGACGTAAAGGACAAAATCTGCAAAGGAATTGAACACCAGAGCCCAGCCTATAGCAGAACTTCGATGAACAACATTGCACAAGGTTCGACCGTGGACACTTCCAGAGACAAGCACTGGTGGGGAAATCATGGCCAAATTTTACCATTAATAAGGTAATAGCCAAGTTGGGTTGGTAGGCTTAACAGACTTACATGAGGGGTCTTATTTGGGTTGCCACATGCAATAACATTTAAATAATTATTTTAGTACCTGATTTTGAGAGATTTCTTAATAAGTAGATGAATTAAAGATAAATTGTGGTGAATTATGCACAACATACTGACTTCTAGTTCCATCTCTGGGCCTATGGGCACAAACAGGAAGTGCTGGAGGAACTCAGCAGGCCTGGAAGCATCTATATAGAGAGGTAGATTCACATTGAATCTAATATCACTCTTCTTCAGAACTATTTTTAATAACAAAGTCGTTGTTAAATACGAGATAACAGAGTCCAGCAAGTTCAGAGAGAGACAGGTTACAGACTGTGTGGATAGCAGAAAAACTAAGGCAGCCAATGTCACCTTGAAAGTTCTCCATGAAGAGCCCAGGCAGGGAAGAACAGAGGGAGCAGTCCAAATGGAGGGAGAGTAATAGAAATGACTGAAAGCGTTTGCAGTGCAGGGAGAAAACCTGCTCAAAGAAATAGATACAGAGACAAAGGTGATGGAAGAAGCATTCAATGTCATGTTGTGTCCAAAATTCATTGAGGTGGGGAGTGGGTAAAGGGATAGCTGAGAACAGATCATTCAGCATCGGACAGCAGAATGTCAGAGGGCATAGGGAATATATAACAAGAGGTGGGATTAGAAAGAGGGATGAAGTCAGAGTGAAGGAGAAGAGGAAGGATCCAGAGGGCCATCAGCGTACAAGTTGTTGCTGTTTGCATTCCTTAACACCTGAAAGGAAAAGGACTGACTGGGGAGGACTGCATAGGCAACAGCTGATAAGTAGCAAAAACGGCACCAGGGAAGTGGTGGAGGAGAAATTCTAAGGAGATTTCTGATCTATGGAGTGACTGCCAATAATTGATTGCAACACCTCAGCATTCCTGATAATTTGTTGGACTTCTGAGGAATCTGTATGCCCTTTTGAAGACTGTTGTTTACAGTCATAATGCTACAAAATGTGAGTATGTATGACAGCAAGCTGTATATGCGTAGTTTTGGTGCGTGCTTCCACTGAATATTCAGAAATTGTGCAGCTTCTGCTGTGCCACAGTGGAAGCTGAGTCATCAGGTACCAGATGCTGTATCACTGTTCAATCTGCAACTGTTCTTGTGAAAGTTGGCCAAATTGAAAGGAATGGCTTCCTGTCTCTACACAAAGCCCAATGCATATTTGGTGCCAGATGCTTTCACGTCCCTTCACTGTGACTGCAGAATTTCTGACATTAACATTTTGCATCCAGTGACCCTTCTTCAGAACTGTTCTGAAGAAGGGCCACTGGACCCGAAAGGTTACCTTTGATTTCTGTTCACACAGGCTGCCAGATCTGCTGAGTTTTTCCAACAATTTCTGTTTCTGATTTCCAGCATATGCAGTTCTTTTGTTTTTCTTCAAGCTATCAAATCATTTATTTCTATTTGTGCCATCAACTCATCTACCTTGATTCAAATGCTGCACGTGTTAAGATGAGAACTCTTAAGCTTTGATTTTTTACCATTATTACTTTCATTGGTTCTAATTTCTTTGCAATCTTCTGCATATATTTTCTACTCTTTCCTGTCGCATTTCGATTATCATTCATCACTTTGCTACCCATACCTCTGTCCTTACTTTTTTTTGATATTTGAAGCTTCCCTTTCATTGAACCCTTCCCTCCCCAGTTTGAAGCCCTATCATTATCTGTAATAAAGGAAGCTTTACAATGCAACATTCTGTACTGCATCCGAGTTGTGATTGTTTCTGTCTACATAGCCACCTGCAAATAATGACTTCTTCCACACTGCTTGCTGAAGGAGATTTTAAAACATCTTTCTTTTCAATCTAAATTCCTCATGTCCAGAATCTGCTTGGCTGTTCCCCACAGATCACAGAGTGAGACAAACTGAATATCTGTTCAATTTATATGTGACAAAAAGAATAGTAAAGAACACAATTGATGAATTAGAGAAATTACTAACACTCAGAATTGTAGGTAATGTTTTAACTCAAGCCTCCCGCTCCAGAACAGTTTACATGCTCTGGCCAGTCGCTCGCGCAAGCTTGATACATACTCATTGAACAGATTTATGGACCAACTGTTACGTTGTAAGAAAAATCTCAACAAAAGCAATTAAGTTGTGAGAGATAGTAAACGTAATTTTAAGCAACCTCAATAGCTTTTTGCTAAGAAAGGACCTTAAAGCCTTAAGCTCCCTTTGAATAACAGAAAGATTGATTGGTTGAATACATTGCTGGAGAACTGGCATAGGAATGAGGGCATCAGATTTCTGAGGAACTGGTATCAGTTTTGGGGCAGTTGAGACCTGGACAGGATGGATGGGTCACACCTTAATGAGACCGAGATTGATATCCTTGCAGGGAGATTTCATCAGGGGTGGGTTTCAATTAACCTCTTAGGAGGATGGAATTTAAAGGGTAACACAAATTGGAATAAAGTAAAGTTGGTACTAGGAAGTTAAAATGATGCTATGCATACTGGGAAATAGCAGAAAAAATGTTGAGCATCAGGCTTTAAATTAATTAGTGGGTGGGGAGGGAGGGATTAATTGAAAGGCAGTTTCAAAAATCAAGAGAAACAAGAGGGCAGAGGTTAGGGGTTGTGAAGCAGGGAGCAATAGTCAATCATATCAAAAAAGACAAAATTAAGGGTAACTCTACCTGAATGCACACAGCATTCGTAACAATATAGACAATCTAAAAGCACAAACAGAAATATATGAGTATGAGTTAATTATCATTTCAGAAACATGGTTGCATGGTGATGAGGACTGGGAACTGAATATTCAAGGATAATTGACAAGGAAGGACAGATGAGAAGGTAAAGGAAGTGGAGTTGTGCTGACAAGTGATTGGGATTAGTACATTAGTAAAGGAGTATCTCAGATCAGAAGAACAATGCATGGAGCTATGAAACAGCAACAGAGAACATATATCAATTGGAGTTATTTGTGGCCACCAAATAGTATTGGCAGCATGGGACATGGTATTAATCAGGAGATGAAAGAAGCATGTAAAAAAAAAAAGGTCAAGTCACAATAGTCCTGCCAGGCCATAGGGCAGCTCTCCCGTTAGAGAGAGACTAACGATGGTTTAATCTGTAATTTGGGAGCACCACAACCTGCAATTTCCTCCTGAAGTCACTCATTTTCATGACTTGGAAATATATCACCATTCCTTCACTGTTGCTGGGTCAAAACCCTGGAATTCCCTCCCTAACATTGTGGGTCTACCATGGACTGCAGGATTCAAGAAGGTAGCTCTCCATCACCTTCTCAAGGGCACCGAGCAATACGCAATAAAAGCCGGCCCAGCCAGAGAAGCCCACATCCCACAAATAAACAAAATATACATCATCGTATCTCGGGCAAGGGGAATGACTGACAAGGAGAGTTCTTCAACTTCAGCCAGTGTGGGAATCAAACCTATATTGTTGGCACCACTCTGTATTACATCCAACTGAGATAACCAACCCCCCAAAAGCAGCATGCAGCATGGGCAACAATAATTATAGGTGAGTTTTGAAGGAGATGGCTTGAGATAGTCAATACACTCATGATTATCTTCCAAAATCCCATGGATTCTGGAATGAGTCCTGTGGATTGGAAAGTAGCAAATGCCACCCCATTAATTAGGAAGGGAGTCGGAGAGAAAACAGGGTGTTACAAACTTGTTAGCTGTACATCAATAGTAGGGAAAATATTAGAGTCCATTATAAAGAATGAGATGGAGAGACACCTGGTTGATAATTATCTGATTGGGCGTGATCAGCATGGATTTGTGAATAAAAATAGTGTTTAATAAATGTGTTGATTTTTAAAAATTAATTCATACTGTAGACATCACTGGCCAGGCCAGTACTTACTGCCCATCCCTTATTGCCCAGAGGGCAGTTAAGAGTCAATCACATTACTGTGGCTCTGCAGCATGTAGGCCAGACCATGTAAATATGGCAGATTTCTCCTGCCCAAAGGACGTTAGTAAACCGGGTGGATTTTTCCAACAATTGATAGTATTTTCATGGTCATTCTTAGACTCTAAATTCTAGATCTTTTGTTAAATTGAATTCAAATTCCACTATCTACCAAAGTGGGATTTGAACCTGGATGCCCAAAACATTACCTGGATTTCTGGATTAATAGGCTAGTGATAATACCACTAGGCTATCACCTCTCCATAAACACATTTTTGAACATGTTACTAACAAAATGGATGAATGTGAGCCAACAGATGTAGTATACTTAGATTTTTAGAAAGTTTTGACAAAAGTCCCAACACAAAACTGATGAGAAAAATTAAAGTACATGGGTAGGATGTAATGTTCTGGCTTGGATTAATGATTGGTTAACAAATAAAAACAGTAAGTAGCAATAAATAGATCATTCTTGGGTTGGCAGCCTATGACTAGTCAGGTATCACACAGACAGGGTGCCAGCAGTTCCCAGTATGTGTAAATTCTTTGGAAGGAGGGAACCAAATGTAGCATTTCCAAAATTGCAGATATTACAAAGCTAAGTGAGAATATATGCTGTGAGAAAGATATAAAGCAGCTGTAGGAGGATTTGAGCAGGCTTAGTGAATGGTCAAAAACACAGCAGCTGGAATGTAATGTGGATAAAAATGAAGTTATCCACTTTGGTAGGAGGACCTGTTGTGCAGAGTATTTCTTAAATGTTATGAAGTTGGAAAGTGTAGATGTAAAAGGGGACCTAGGTGCCTTATTACCAAGTACAATTTAAATATAAAGGGATGCCACATACATCCAGGATGAGGAGAAATAATTTTACATAGATAGTGAACCTTTGAAATTCTCTACCATAGAGAGCTGTAAAAGCTCAATCTTTGAGTATGTTCTAAGTTTCATAGATTTCTGATTACCCGTGATACACAAAGCCATGAGAATAGTGTGGGTAAAAGACATTGAAGTGATTGATCAGCTGAGATTGTATAGAATAGTGGGTCAGGTTTAACAGGCTGAATGGCCTATTCATCTTCCAAAATCTTTCAACCACTACGTTTTTTTTGAAATAGCAAAGACTGCAGATGCTGGAGTCTGAGATAACAACGTGTGGAGCTGGAGAAACACAGCAGGCCAGGCAGCATCAGAGGAACAGGAAAGCTGACATTTCGGATCAGGGCCCATCTTCAGATATGGGGGAGGGGGAGGGGAGGTCAAAATAAATAGAGAGAGGAGCTGGGGAAGGTAAGTGGGATTGTGATATCTATTCTATTTTTAAATTATACTTATTAATAAGGCACCTAGGTCCCTTTGTACATCTATACTTTCCAACTTCACAACATTTGAGAAATACTCTGCACAACAGGTCCTCCTACCGAAGTGGATAACTTCATTTTTATGATACCTATCACCATCCCACCTACCTTCTCCCACCCCACCCCTCCTCTCTCTATTTATTTTGAGCTCCCCTCCTGCTAAAAATGGTAAATGAGGATGGGCAATCCCATCCCAACAATGGAAGCAATTCTGCTGGGTCCCTGTTCAATCTGTTTTCATTGTTCCAATTTTGCCACAGTTTCGAGAATTCAATAGTGAAATTTTACACAGCATTCTCATACATCGTGTTTCTTCTGTCCCACTGGGGTATAATTTAACTAGCGAACCATTTTCTGATAGGCTGAGAGTTCTAACCAAGGATCCCAATGCAGTTCACAGTTCCAAGTCAGTATTGTGATATTGGGTATATCAGCTATTCAATAGAAGACCCTGAGAAAAGTGACAAATCACAGGCCAGTAAGTTACTATTGTCATATTTTTCCATGCGGAAACAGTTACAATCTAATCCACCTTTAGTTGACAGACTTTCTTCTCATTCATTTCAAGCACCACTCAAGTGTGACATTGCAAGTACCTCTTTAAAGGATTATGGTTTAGTTTCGTATTCACATATTGTAATAAAAACCCAGGAGGGAATCTGATTGAAAATACCTTCTGCAGAACAGGAATCTCTAATGTGATCACGATTTTACTGCAATAATAACATCTACATGTCTTATTAACTCGAGGTTGCTTCTATCTGGAGCGGAATGTAAATCTTTAATTTATCATTGGAACAGAGACATTGGAGGCATTAATCAGTATTTCAAGTGGTCCATGTATGATTACTTTGTTTCTAGAAATGGTAGATACTGCTTCGATTAGAATCAATTTTAATGGAGCAAAATAATGAGAAGTAACCTGTTTCTATTGTCATAGATAACAAGGTGTAGAGCTGGATGAACACAGCAGGCCAAGCAGGATCATAGGAGCAGGCAGGCTGATGTTTCGGGCCTAGACCCTTCATTTTTATGATACCTATCACCATCCCACCTACCTTCCCCCACCCCACCCCTCCTCTCTCTATTTATTTTCATCCAGCTCTACACCTTGTTATCTCAGATTCTCCACCATCTGCAGTTCCTACTATCTCTATTGTTATAGAGGTCTGTTGCAAGCTCTGCAATTTTGCCATCAGCAAACTCTTGGGGAAAAAGACAAGAAGGCAAACCCAGGCTGCTGGCAAAGCAAGCTGAAAGTGCTCAGCGTATGAGAAGCATGATCAAGAGGAGGAACCTATAGCATTTGTCAAATATGGGAACAACTCATTGACATGCCAAAAAGGTACAGAGGAATAAATTAAGACTCAGCACCTGGAAAGTAAACGTAAAGATCTCCAGGCAGCACTTAAAGTTCTGCACCAAGCACAGCTGCAGAATGCTGATCATTCAAAATGCCAATGAGAAATTGATTCCTTGAAGTCACAGCTATCCAGCCAGAGTGTGTTTCGCTGTCCTTCGGGACCGGTACAAAAATTAGGGATTGAAAGAGGTGATTCCGATTGGGGATCAGTGGAGGGTGAAGCTGCATGTTATTCAGTTCAGAGTAGGGAATATGATTATAATCCCGACGCCGACGCCAACGCCCCTCTGCCATATTCAGATAAAGGTTCCCTGTATCCATCTATACAAGTCTAGTACAAGCCCAAAGTAAAGATAAAAATTTAATGAAATCAACAACATAAATGTGAATCCAGCAACTGAGCAGTAATTGGGCCATAAACCAGGTGTTTTGAAAAGTGAGACAAACAAATGGCAGAATTTGAAGCTAGGTTGGTTAAGAAAGTGTGGGTAAACTGTAAAGTTAGCCACAAAAGGGTTAAGACCTATCTCCTGGACTGTCAGTAGTGTTATGTGCTTTTCTCACACACCTTAGAGGAACTGGAACAGGAATGTACTGAAAGCCAGGCCCCTATCCCAATCAATTTCAATATCCCTGTGACAAATCCTAAAGAGAGAGAGAGTGGGACGGGGGAGAGTAAGTGAAAGTGAGAGGAAAGTGAAGGGAAGAAAGTGAAGTTCGAAGCACAGTCCTTTGTTTGTCTGAGAAAGTAAGCATACTGGGTAAATGTGTTTTTGGAGTAATAAATTGGTTGAGGTATTTGTAGAGAATATTTCACAAGCAACAATTGTGATAAATACATATTTGGAAAAAACAAAATTCAAATTAAAGATCTGTATACACTGAAACTATAAATAAGAGCTGGAACCAACTTGATTTTCTTTTTGACCTTTAGATAAACTATGAAGCTGATTATTAGAATTGTATTGCTGGTTTGGATTTTGCAAGTGAAGTATGGTGTCAGCAGCGGCAGGGATCCAGCGCTCAGTGGAAGTGTACATGATGTGTATACATAACCAAACTCTGATGTGTGAAGACTAACAGCATTGGGAGACACCTCCGCCCACAACTTCATGCATTAATTTTACATGCAACCCATAAGTCAAGTCCATTTATGCTAATGATATGCACGGAAATTCAGATTACACTCCACTTAGATCAGAAATGATTGAAAGCCCGTAGGAAAAGGAGGGCCCAGAGGAGGGATGGTTAGGCAAAATACGGGTAGTGTTGTATGAAAATGTCCATCATGAATTGGCAACGGTTATTCTGAATCTCTCAGGTATTTAGTTAACCCTGTGGTGTCCAAAACCTTGACCTAGCATTTATAAGGAATTGGTCAAAAGATTGTTTAATCAAGAGGGTTACACAATTGAAAGGAAAAGCAGGAAGTGCAGAAGTTTGCTAGGAGATGCTACAGGCATTTACACTGCAGGCATTTCAGCAGTTATTGGCCTAGACATCAGTGTTATAAGTAATCAATTAAATCAATTAACTTCTCAAGTCAAAGATATATCAGATGTGATGAACGATAACACTAAACTTGGTAGTCAGGCAGGTGACACCATTGCATTTCATATAGTTAATATATTAGAATCACACGCCAGCACAATTAACAACTTAATAAAGGAAGCAGGAAAGAGAGATCAACATCAAATAAATGTAACTTTTGTAATATATATGGCAATTGGATGTTGGAGTTGTACAGAGAAAATGTAAATCAAATCAAAAAGGAAGAAGTTGGGTTGACAATACTTAATTAAGGAAGATAGCCAATAGGATAGGAACTTTAATGAAAATCTCAATTTGAGTTAAGGAATTTCTATACCTTATGTGGTAAGATAGCGGGGGAAGACTTGTAGGGATGGCACTTAAGGAACGCCAGTAGACTGATAAAACTATTGTTTGGCCCTATTCCATTTACACAACCAGACAAGCCACATGCAGTTTTGAGTCCAGCGGTAATGAAATAGTTAACTGTACTCTTGAAATTTAAAGTACTACTTGAGACAACATATCAGAGTTTGATTTATCACAACATCTTTAAAAGAATACCATTATCATAACCTGTCTTGTCCCATTACTGATTGAACATTTTGCATTCACCATTAAATGCCCATGCACATAGAACAATGGAATTGGTTAACATCAGGAAGAGAAAATCTGTGACTTTAGATACGACTGACTCAGCTACAGGAATGGTTATATCTTATTGGCAAAGATAGGAGGTCCATATTGCCTTGCAAAAGGAACACTGAAAGAAATAAAAGGAAGTTTTTAAAAAGGCGCAGAGGTTACATGTTAAGGTTCAGCAGAATCATCAGAGAAACAAGACAGATAGTAAAAACATTAAGGAGCATTCTTGGTGGGATGTTATCTGGAATTAGGCAAGTAATATACACAGGGCTGCGTGGGTTCATATTATTTCACATTTTGTAGTTCTACTAAAACATGATCAATTTAAAGCCACAGTGGGTGAAGCATAATGCATGTTTATTACTCTCTTTTTGTTCTGTGCATGTTTATTTCTTTGTCCATGTTTATTACACTTATGGTTTATGTACTGATCATTATTCTGTAGTTCATTTCTTGGTTTGCATATATCTGTACATCATAATGAAATGGTACATTTTTAAACTATGCAACTCAGCTTGAATATGGACCACTACAGGGAAAATGGTTCATTTCTAGTATTCATCACATTAAAAATAATGAACAATCAGGAGGAACTGTGATATTAAAGACTTCAGAACTTTAGTTGTTCATGGATTGAAGATACTCATGGAAGGAAGCAACAATTAATAGGTTATTCCAGACAGAGTAAAGGAAAAGGACAAACTTATACACAATTTGAAAACAATTAGTCAGTTTGGGAAAAGAGGGGGTTGAAACTACATGAACAACACTGTTTTGACACTTGCTTGATAAACTGGATGCTTTACTATCACCATGGACAGGATGTGCTCTGCAGAAGAATTTAAGGAGTTATTCACAAGAAAGCTGTGTTTTCAAACAAACAGTCAATGCCAATGAAACAAGGAAAAAAAGAAGCTACTTCTGAAAACCCACAGACTTGTAGTAATTTGTATGAAATGAATTTTTAAAAAATCATCAATAATATCACACATAGACTGAAGGATGAAAATCTGTACCAGAATCAAACACCAGAACTCCACCTTAGCAGAACATCAAAGAACAACCCTGCATTAGGATCGAATCTTGGACACTTTCAGAGATAGACCATTGTTGGTTGAAATCCTGGCCAAGTTCCACAAGTAATTGGGATTGGCCAAGTTGTGTTGTGAGGCTTAACTTGCTTACTTGAGGGGTCTTATTTTGGTTGCTACATGCAACGAAGTTTACATCATTGTTTTAGTACTTGATTGTCTGTGATATTTCTTAATAAGCAGCCAAATTAAAGATAACTGGTACTGATTTATCCACAGAGTCCTTAAGGGACCTTTTATACTTAGTGTATATCTGCAACAGTGCAAAAAAAAATGCTGAGGCTTACATAATTTAATAAATCACCCACAATCCAAAGTAAAATTCCACAGAATGTTACTGGTAGGAAAAAGAAAAGTAAGTAGTAAAGAAAAAACTGAATCAGAAGACCTGAGAACTTGGGAAAACAGGCAGAAATGGTGAAATTATTCTGTCCATGAACATTTTATGAGAGATGAAGCTACATTACAATTTAAATGTATTAATGAAAATTCTAAATGGCACAGGTTGTGGTTTATGCTGATGTAAGGCAGCAATAATGGGGATAAGTGAACGGGTCATGATATAGGATGAGGTTTATGGAATGTGGAGGTTAGAGATATGGTGAGCATTGGAAAAGCCAGGTGTGAAGGTGGCAGAGACATAGAGAAGGATTTTCAAAGCAAATGGGATGAGCAGAAGGAACATTGTGGAGGAAGGCTAGTCTTTGTGATGGAGAGGTTATGAGATAGGAAACTTTCCTCAAAGTCGAATGATAAAAACTTTCTCATTAACATTTGTCTTGCCAAGCCTTGGGATAAACAAAACCAAGCCATCATATTTACAATGTGATAGGGATGGTGGTGGAGTGGTAAAATTACTGTAACAATAATCCCAGAATACAAGCTCAAATCTACCAAGGCAACAGCAGAAGAAATTAATTTTATTTTTTAAAAATGTGACAGTAGTAGCTTCCCACTTTCAGACTAAAATGTGAGGTGTTGGAGGACGATTGCCCCACAGCTGCTCAAGAGGTGAAACCCTGCTGGATCTTCCAGGAATCAGACAGTTGATTAGCTGCCAGTTTTGACCAGAATTAGGACCTGGGTTGAGGACATCCCTGCTGCCAAGAGCTGATGACTTATCAGAAACTGACAGCTCCAGTAGTGCCATGGAAGACACTGTGACCGCTGCCAGTACTATACACCTCGGACTCCTTGGTTGAAGTATCACTCATGAACAAGTTAAGTTTTGTTTGAACCTGTGTTTCATGGCATGGGATTACAGGCAGATGGTGTCTATGGGAGTCAGAAACAAGGGCAGGGAGGTTGCTTTCAGCAGCCACCCACCTGACCTGCGCCCAGTACCTGGATCATGCAAATATCAATGCAGATAAAGGGATCACTTCCACAGCCCTCCTAGCCCCTCCCTCACTACTGACTGGCTGCCTGCACTGGTTTACCAATTAGGGAGGCCAACACTTTCTTATCCCTCCTGGATTGAAATAATTCCAGACAAGAGTAGGCTCTTCTGCTCATTTGTTGATAGGGCAGGAAGACAAAGTTTGAGTCATTCTGCCCAGATCTTATTTCGAGTGTAAGTGGAAAGGTGATGGAACTCTCGTCTGCCATTATCCCACCTAGTTAAGTTCCGCTCCCACTTCCAGCCCAGAAGATTTCAACCCCTAGTCTCATTAATGACGACCAAATCTGGCTCACTAATATCTTTCAGGGAAAGAAATCTGCTGCCCTGACTGAATTGGTTGCATCCTAAGTATGGCTCTAGGTCATGGAATCAATAGGAGAAAAAAATCTACTTGACTTTGCCCTCACAAATCTACCTGTCACAGTTACATCTTTCCATTACAATATTGCTAGCAATGACCACTGCCCAGTCCTCACACTGAGGATACTGTTTACTGTGTTGTGCAACATAGCCACCTTGTTAAATTAAAACGAGCTCAATGTAGGGAATCGACAAGGCTTTGCAAGACAATAATCAAAGCAGAATTGTATTCAACTGCAATCTGTAACTTAATGACCTGACATACCATTCACTCTATCATTAGCATCAAGACAGGGCAATAGTCATATGGGAGAGCATGCCAGGAATAGCACCAGACGTAACTAAAAATGCTCTATGAATGTGTCACATTCACATCCAACAATCATGAATGATGATGGATAATTAAACAACTAAGTGGAGAAGGCAGCGCCACTATAATCCTCTTCCTTGTCCACCATAGGCTGTGCAAGCTGCTTCATTGAACCTACCTGACATATCTATAAATGCAAATTTATTTTACATTTATTACAGATGTTAAAATGTTTCAATGAACCATCTGCCTTGCTGACATTTGTATTTCCTGTAGAACCAGATGTCTTGCTATAGTTTAAAGAATGAAATTACAATTAACAATTACCTTGATTGTACCCTGGGGATGATGCTTGTTCAGTGACCAGAGGATCCTTTGTAACCTTCTGTGAATTAATGCCATAAATTATCAAATTACTGATGAGGTTACAGGTGTCAAAATTGTCGTATCTAATTAAAAAGCTTATTGTTGAAAGGCTGGAACTGATTTTCATACTTTTGCTTTGTGATAATGAAACTGTCAGCTACAAACTGGTTGATATGGCTATTACCATCCCATTAACATTGTTAATGCAGCCAGCTCCATATTAAGAAACACCACCCACCTCCACCTGACCATGTCTAAAGCACTTGCCTCTTTCAATTGATAGTTCCATTTTGATAAATTAATTGGCATCCTATGATGAAAACAGTAGCCCAATCTTATTTCAGGAAAGAAAAGGGTGGAGCAGTTCATTTCTGTGTGTGATAGAAAAGTGGAAGCTTCTATGGGTAAATGTTGCATTACTTTGTAGAACCTGAATGGTCATTGACTCCACAGTCCACAAAAAATAATTTGGATCATTGCTTCCCACACCTTCTGCAAAAACTTTAAGACCTCATTCTGATGAGATGAATCAGGACATACATCTGACATGTTGTAGCTTGCTTGAAAATTCAAGTGAGGCCAGAATGTTGAAATCACATAGTTCACTGCCAAGACAGAGTTGTTTTGTTGAATTATCTCATTGCTAGAATTTTACTTCCATTGTTTTCTCTACTTCCTACCTTTCATGAAAATGATGAATCACAGCAGCATGGATGGAACTTTGTCTTCAGAAGGATTATGTCATGGTTACCTCTACCTCAATGATCACAGACAGATGCATCTTCAACAGGTCAAATAGTAAGTCTAAGATCTAGTAGGTTCTTCACTTTTTTTTCTTCCCTCGCAACCTGCTGCATGGCTGTCCAGCAGATATGTCCTTTAGGTGTTTCTTCCAAGTCTGTCTTGTTGATGTGACAGGGCATGACCAGAGGATTCTGGCATTGTATGATTTGCAAGTATGACTCTGGCTGGTGCTCGATTAGTCTGTAAGACAGTTCTTCCAACTTTGGCACAAGCACCCAGTTGTTAGAAAGGAGGACTTTGCAGGGTCAGCAGGGTGGACTGTTCATTGTTATTCATAGAATCCATAGAAACCCACATTGTGGAGACAGGCCATTCAGCCAAACAAATCCACACCAACCCTCTGAAGAGTATCCCACCCAGACCTATCCCCCTAAACCTGCATTTCCCATAGCTAATGCACCCACCCCACACATCCCTGAACACTCAAGGTAATTTAGCATGGTCAAGCCACCTAACTTGCACATCTTTGGACTGTGGCAGGAAACTACAGCACCTGGTGAAAACCTACACAGATGTGGGGAAACTCCACACAGACAGTTGACCAAGACCAGATTTGAACTTGGGTCCCTGGCATTTGTGTGGCAGCAGTGCTAACCACTGCGCCACCCTCTGCATAGAGATCTCACAATCTGCATTTAGTCTAGTGCCTAAGTAGATGCTAGGTAATCTGTCCAGTTTATTCCTTTTTGACTTTTCTGTACCAATGTTGTACAGTTTGTTTGGCCATATTATAGCACAATTAAGTGTCAATTACATTGCTATGGGTCTAGAGTCACACGTAGGTCAGATTTGATATGGATAGCAGATTTCCTTCACTAAAGGATATGAGCACCTTTACTGAGCCTAGCTTTAAATTCTTCAATGGGATTTGAACCTTTGTTCATTAAGCATCAGACTGGGCCTCTGGATTTCTGGTCCAGTTAGCACTACACCACCATCTTCCTGAACAGGAACATTCAGCATAGAGATCTCACAATCTGCATTTGGTCTTCTCCTTGTAGAGAGGACTACATTGTGGGCATTAATGCAGTGTACTCAATTGAAAGATGATCAGTAAATTGGTATTTCACCTGGATGTTCAGACTTTAGACAGTGAGGAGGGAGACTTCCTACCCTGATGCTTTGCACTTGAGTGAAGCCTACTGATTGGTGAGCATTGAACAGTCCCTAGACAGGTGACAATTCCTTATCATTGGGCAAGTAATGAAGCTATTTACACTTGCAAATACAGATTTTGACACGACAGTGAACCGAAAATTGTCTCCTTTCAAATGTAACTTTTGAAAGGAATTAGGAAAATAGATAAGAGGGGAAACAATTGCGGGGCCAAGGAGAATGATCAGGGATGCAAGATTAATTAGCAAGCACTTTCAGGAAACTGTCACAGGACACTAAGTGCTTTGAACTGTGTCATTTTATGATTGTAAACGGCTTGGAGAAGTCACACCCAATAAACATCAGGCTATAATAACCTTCACTTTTACAGGTGGCATTATTCTGTTCCAAATTCTGCCTGCACGTTATGCTTCAAGCATGGGGACAACTTTCCTTGTGGAGTGAAGATATAAAGATAGTTTTTTCTCTAACATAATGCAGCCAGACATTGATAATTGTAGATCACAGATATCAATTAGTAGAGGCAGAACATTTTAAGTGTCATTGTGTCTCAGTTTCACTTCCTTATCTGAAGCCAGTATTTCCATAAACCAATGAGGAATACCTGTGCTGACTTGTACTCTACAAGTTCAATGTCTGCAATAATTGAGAACACACAAATCCAAAAAATGACGGAGTTCTAGCCAAAAACGCTCATGTCTTCGGCATGACTATTAAAGGCAAGAGGAAGAGAACACTTTTCACAATACCATTCACAAAAGACTTGTGTGGACTCAGCCCCAGTTAGTGCACAATTCTAAAATGAGTTATCAGCACACATTGAGCATTCATTTGCTTACAGTTAAGAATACAACTGGGGATCTGAATTTGTTATAGTACTGATGCCATGCAAAGGGGTCAACTTCTCACTTTTGTAGAACTGCGCCTTCTGAGAACTCACAAAACAATGCAAAGTAATATAAATCAGTTCCAAAATGTATTCCATGCTTCTTTGCCTGTCAACTCATGTTGTAATTAAAATACAATCAGCATCTACGCTGGTCACTACAAAACATGTGATCTTAAAGCTCGACTGTGCTTTGCAGAGGTTTTTCTTTTGTTGCTTTTCTGACTTGTCTCCCTGTTGTTTCTGTTTATTACTTCTGTAATTAATTTGTTTCCGCTGCTCTCTATTGACAATTAGCAATGCAGGATTCCTCTTGCACAGACCTCCAGTATTATTCTTAGTTCCTGTGGGCTTTTCAATTAAACAAAATAGAAAACTCGCAAATTACATTAGAAGATCAGTTTGCATTTTAGGACCTGAATGATTGAAGAAATACAAAAAAAACCCACCAATTTGTATGGTCCACTGATTAAAAAATGCAACTAGGGGAACAAATCACTAACACTTAAGATCCTCAGTTGCTATAAGCAGCAAGTGCTGTATAGCTGACAGACGCCGTGTGCATGAAGTTGGAGCCAAGGTTCTACTCTACGACTTGGCGGGTAGAAGGTCAAAATGTGGTGAGTTGAGGCATAGATTGACATGAGTTAGCACTAAGTTGGCAAAAAGAGTTATAAAGGTTCATAGGATAAGGGGTATGGGTTGACATAGAGGACATGAGGTGCCTTGGGTCGTGGTTAGAGCAGTATAGGTGGGCATGGAAGGTATGAGGAAACATGGTGTTGAGTAAGGGGCATGATTTGTCAAGTGTTGGCGTGAATGGGGCATGAGGAGTTTGTGTTGGGTTGGGTCCTGAGGCAGACCTTTAAAACATATTTTGCATTGTTTCCATAAATGTTAGGCCCAATTTTCATTTACCCCCATCCCAGATCAAAAATCCAAAGGCCCGGGGCACTTTCTTTCAAATCAGGTTTCCGGAGTCAGGAATCTGCCCAACCCTGTGCTCCTGACAATTGAGTGAATCTTTAGTCCTGGGTGTATGCTCAAGCTATGGTGATACTTAAATATGTTTATTAAATCATTTTAAACAATCTAGAAAATAATTAGATGAAACTTTTTGACTAAAAGCTAGTGCAAGAGATCGTCAGGAAAGAAAGTGATTGTCTCTGTCATTTTCTTTATATACTGAAAATTTAAGGATAACTATTGCTTTTTGAAATTTTGAATAATATCATATTCCTTCATGTCCATTTCATTATATGCCCAAATCTACTGGGCAAGAGGATCACTAATTAATATTTGTCCAGAATGCAATGAGTTGCCTCAATATTTTTTAGAATTTTATTTTTGCAGGAGTTGTCGTCCAGTTCCATATCCCTGCCTCCTGTGTAACCATAATGCAGCATAACCTCTGGATCATCATGTGTAATGCCACAAAAGATACTAATTATAAACTCTAAATGTGTAATAGTTTCCTAACAATCATTTTACAATTTGTGTTTCACATATCATACTTCAATATCCTATTTAAATAACACACATTTTCATGGTTATAAATGTTATAGTCATAAAATTGCAACAACTCATCTTACAGGATCATGGGAATCCATAAGCAAAAACTATTAAGCATATATGAAATAAATAAGCATGGATGAGAAGTAATAAAAGGCAGCCTTGACTCATTGGTGGCAGTCTCAACTTAGTTAGTTGGTAGGTTCCACTTTAGGGACTGCAGTACACAATCAAGGCTAACACATAGTACATACTTTAAGAATGTTGTCTTTGAATGTGATGTCAAGCCAACCATTTGAGGTCCATAAAGTTCCCACAGCACTCACTGATAGAGAACAAGAGAGCTTCCCTGGAGTTCTTGCCAATATTTAATTCCTGAGCTGACATCTCTAAACCTTTCTTTTTTATTATCCTTGGTATGATGTTGTAGTGTGCAAAATTGGCTGCCATGTTTCTCCATATTACAACAGCCATACTTTAAAATATTCTTCATTCCTTGTGAAAACTCAGGAAATGTGCCACATAAATTTTATTTCTTTTCTGATTATTTCGTGAAAAATATGTTAAGATGGAGATATTTTTCCAGAACTGTTGAAGCAGTTTGTAGTGTTGGTTTCTTTTAGTTGAAAATATGAGAACCTAATAAATTATAGCCCAAACAGCTGCTAATCTGTCACTCCCCACCACCTCAGGCCCAGTCCATAAGTGTATTCCAAAGCCTAATTGACATTATCTCTCGGTCATCTACCAACAGCATGCAGAAGAAACTGTCAAGAAATGGACAACAGCACACCACAGATGACAGTACCTCCTTTGTAAAGATTGCAGGTGTCACATCAGCCTCATATACCTACTGTATCTCAGATTCAGAACACAATACTAAAAGGTTGATAGTCTTATCAACAACTACTCAGAGAATATTGGATTACATATTTCTCTACAGTGTTTCTCACTTGCAGTAAACACTGTAATCTTTGGAGTTACAAAGGATGAGATGTGATTTAATTCAAACAGACAAAATTCTGAAGGGACTTAACAGGAGTGACACAAAGTTTATTTTTTCCCCTTTGTTGTGGACCCTAGTACATGGAGATCCAGTTTCAGAATAAGAGATATGTAATTGCTCACAGTGATGGATGAAATTTCTTCACTCTGTGAATCCTTGAAATTCTCTGCTACAAAGAGTTGTGGATGGACCAACATGGAGCACATTCCAAACTAAGACAGAAAATTTATGATCTCTCACAAGGTCAACAGATATGAGAATTGCAAGGGCTTATGGATTTGAGGCAAAGCAGCACCTTTGTTTATAGGCAACAGCAGACCAGACTCAAGAGGCTGCGTGGTCGACCTCTGCTCCTATTTCTTATGTTCTGATATACATTGTGTCAAGTCCCTTGCTCAGTGAGCTGCCCTAGGATTTCATAAAACTTCTCCAATAGTCAAAAAGAACTAGACGATAAAGAAATTTCTTTAATAAGAAGATGATGATTACCATCGATTTAAGGAAATAATTCACGATGATCAGTCTTTTTAGAAAGGCTACTGTTTTGTAAGTGCTTCTGAATAAATTGGCATGTTGTGACCACCATAATAAACAAGACCTCAAAAGTTAAAAAAGTAACTGAATAGAAAATGAGAAAAAGTTCTTTTTATATGGTTTTGACTAATATAATATCTGATGAGAAGAAGGTGGAACAGAATAGAATTATCAGCAAATTAATTCCCCATTGGTCTCAAATTGTCAAAAACATTTACATCTAGACTTGAAATATCTCGCATGGGTAATTTATTGCTTATTCATACATGTCTGATTTAGATTATAGCCTGCAATATATAGCCTACATTGTTAGGTACAATTAAATGTTAAATATTAATATACATTGTGTGCCAACTCATTACGCTACTCACTGCACCACAGGAAGACAGAATAGAATCAGTGACATATTAGATAACCTGTAGTTCACCTACAAGTTTTTGTTTTAATCAGACTACAAGAACTCTCTTGTATCATGCAAATGATAGTTATTCCACTTCTTACAAACTAAAAGACATCCACAGAAGTATTGCTGTGTCAAATTTAATAATGTTTGGAAGAGTTTTTGTTTCTGAATATTCAATAAAAAAGGTATTTCATTTCTTTTTTAAAGGTCACATACAGAAGTGGTTTTCAGATGGTTTCCTCAAAAGACTGATAACTGACCTTTAAAAATGGGGTGATTGGGTGATTACAACCAGTTCTATGTCAGCTGTTGGACTTGAAACAATGGTAGCACTCACATATGAGTTAGAAGATCATGGGTCCAAGTTCCAGTCTAGGGAGTTAAACCTCATAATAAAGGCTGACACTTTAGCACAGGACTGAGGCACACTGTACTGTCAGGGTGTTAACTATCCAATGAAGCATCGAGCTTGCAACTGATCTACTCTTTCAAATGAACGGTGGCATTAATCAACTCCATTGCCTGGGCCAATACTTATACCAAAACCAGTACCACTAAACCAATTATTGTGTCATTTATGTAATTGTCCAAGATCTCACTATCTGCAAATTCATAGCCAGAAATCCCTACATTCCAACAGAGATGAAATTTTTCATTGACTATAACTAGAATATTCTGATGTTACCAAAGATATTTCATAAATTCAAATCCTTATACTATTTTCGGTGCAGTGTAACTACAATATTCTTTGACCATGTAACAAGGCCTGAATTTTACCAAAAATCATCTAAGGTTCAGTTTCGAGAAGTTTCATGGAGTTTCTCTCAATAAGCTCTAGTGTGTTATCTCACACAATTCTCCACTGCTCATCTCATTATACATACAACCTTCTACTATGGTGCTGCACTTGCACTATGTCATGCTCACTAGCTGAAGAAGATGTCCCTGACCTTCAAGGATTTCTGGCACCTTAGCTAAACCCCAGCTTTGCATCAGGTCATTAACTGCCAGCCACTAATAGCTCTTCACGCTACATGTAGTGGATGAAAACTGATAAAGAAAAGTTCTATGAGTGCATAAGTGGCATAGGTGACACTTCATTGTTAATATAACCTCACATTGGTCAATATATTGCCACTTTACATCATCAATTGTCTAACCAAGTGTACCAGCAACTGCAGCTGCAAGAAAGAATCATAACCTGTCCTTACTGCCTCAGCATGTTAGAACCCTGTCAAACAGACCATTACTCTTTCCCTAATACCCAGTGTAGCATAACATCCTTTGTTGTTCACAGCAGAAGCAACACGTATTTGAAATCCTTCAAATTAATGAAAAATGTTAACTTCTATTGAACAACAGGAAAAATGAAGAAAAACAAATGTGAACCTTATTCTGTTGTATGCAGCACAGGTCATGCCATACAAATATGGCAGTTGATTGTAAATATGGCAGGATTAGTGAAACCTTGCCACACCACTCTCATGCCCACATCACCCAAGAAAGACATCATTGCATACAAGACCTTCTTGTCAAATAAGTAAAGTTCAAAATGAGAGGAAATCAGCTCCATGCGCTTGTGCGGCCTATGAAATCTTAGATTTTCTTTGTGAATTTTCACCTGCAAGTGATTAGATACTCTTAAGGTTACCTTGTCATGACATCCACCTTAAAAAGATGATCATGACAGTCAAGATTGCTTATGACCAGGATTTGTATGTAACATGTATGTATTTCACACGAAAATTCTATCATTACAGATATCTTAAACCTGTCCTGTGGAAGTGGCTGATTAAAGCAATTGCCCCTCTCACTGCTCATAAGCAGACCCTATTCTGGGTGTGGTGGCAGCCAGTTTTATTTAAGACCATAAGAAGTAGGAGTAGAGGTAGGCCAATCTGCCCATAGAGTTTGCTCCATTATTCAGTGAGATCATGGTTTAGCTGATAATCCATAACTCAACTTTTCCGCCTTATCTCATCACCCTCAATTACCTTACTTATTAAAAATCTGTCTACCTCAGCCTTGAATACACTTAATGGCCCAGTCTTGATCATCCTCTGCAGTAAGGAGTTCCACAGATACTCTCACCACTCAGACAAAATATAATCATCCTCATCTCTGACTTAATTGGCAACCCCAACCCTGAGATTACGCTCTCTGGTTTAAGAGTCTGTCACAATCTCTTCACATCTACCCTGTCAAACTACTGAGAATCTTTAATGTTTTAGTAAGGTTTCTTTTTGTTCTTCTAAATTCCAATGAGTACAAGCCCAAACAATGTATGGAAGGCAACAAAGCTCACAATTCAGAGAGGGAGTCCTAGGCTCAGCCTCTTAATCAGGGTGACCACACAAATCTTCATGTTCCTTTCCTTCTTGTACCCCATCAGTTCTGAGCGTCCACAAATTCTCATCCAAGTCATTAATTTGAGTCTTTATCTCTCAATGTTACCTTGCATACTGAGACTGCAGTTTAGTCATGCCAACCATCATGAAGCACTTTTCTTGCATCAAAACCAAAGTGATGATGATCATCAATGACCTTGCCTCCCACAATAACCCATGTCCTCCAATGCACTATTCTCTCCCATCCTTGCATAGTGGATTGCTTCCCTTAACAATTATTGTTCCTTTTGCATCCCAGTACACTGCCTCCAATCTCTACAAGTAACTTCCTCAACTTTCCCACCAGAGCAGAAGCCTGTTAACCCATCTTGACCTTCAGTGTACAGAATATGAGCCCTCATGATCAAAGTGGAACGACAGCCCTGACTAATGAGTGACCAGACTCCTGACTGATCTCTTTGCATGTCCAAAACTAGTTTACTGATAATTCCCCAAATGCTAGCACTCAACATCCAGGACAGACTGTAGCTCATTCCCTAGACATAATGTTATGGAACCCCAAACTTGATTGCCTAAATCAAGCAAGTGGCCATGTCCAAGACCCTGAACTGAGATCAAGAGCTGCTCTTAATTGTCTCTAGTGCGGCCCTTGCCTAATGGCATTCCTCCCTGTCCTAAATGATAACTATCCCCCAGAGACACAAAGCATAGCTAATTGGTTAAAGCCCATTCCATGTGTTCACCAAGTAAGCTGGTGACATGTCACTGGTGTGACGTTAAGATAGCACAATGCCATACAGCAACATGTCCAATCCTATGACTGATCATTGCTTGCAACCATGGCAGCTGTCTGCCTTTAGTAAAAGACAAGACAGAAGCAATCTTAGGCGGAGACCCCTGGGATGCACCTTGTTCCAAAGCATAAGTTCCTTTCTCTCCATGCAATGATGACTGGCAACAGCATTGAAACAAAAGGTGTTGGTGCAATCCAAAGTGCGGTAATAATGTGACAGCCTGTATTATAAGTGAGTCAGAGATGTGCCATGAGTATGGTGTAAGGCTGGCGCCTGGCCAACGCCAACCTTTGTGAATGAAGGATACAGACAGTCACTACCCATGAAGCATGCCTCGAAATGTTAGGGAATGTAGGCTAAGATTGAGAACCAGAGAAGCTGGCAGAGGGGTGAGCTGCTAGGTACCCACTCTGTCTTTCACGTCATTTAAGTTGTCTCTGCAGCATGCGAGAATAGCATATTGCATGCAAATATGATAAAGGTAATAATGAGATGTAAATACATACAAATAAGCATCTGTTGCTCATGAGTGAGATTGTCTAAAATCTTGTGTGGAAAATCAAACTTTCTATTTTTGACATGAAAAATCTTACTTTTCTGATCTCAACATAGATCCCCAGATGACTTGTTCAGGGGCTAAGATATTGTCCTAGATATCTTCTACTGTTCAGTAATATGTAATTAAGTAAAACTGAATATTGTACACAGTTCAAGTCAAATGATCCAAAAAAATTGAATTTTTGCCGTGAAACCATAAAACTGACTCCCATTATCTCTGTTTGTATACAAGTCAGAGAATTGCACAAGTTAGAATGTATTTCAAGAACATAATGCAATTAATGAATGCTTTTGATGATTAACAACAACAAACATTGTTTGAATGATTTGATGTTATAAATCTTATCATGTACCAGGGATTGTGGATTAATCTGCACACAGTTTTTACTTGAATTGTGTTCTTAGATAGTTAGGTTACATAGTAGTAGGGAAAATCTGACTGCCATGGTACAATAGAGACGAAGTGTTAAGTTTCCTGAAGAATTCTTTTTCATCTGGATCTTTGGAAAATAAACACAATACTTAATTTTTTGAGCCTTTTCTGTTGTTTAGAAAGGATCTTTATTTCTTTCAGTTCATTCATGGTTTGTGATGCAAAGTTAACAAAGTCAACATCAATCTCTAGTTGCCCTGAGTAGATGGTGATGAGCCACCTTCCATAAGCTGCAGTAGATCCAGTATGGGTGCTCTTAGATATTAAATTCCAAGATTTTGCTCCAGCAAGGATGAATGATCAGGTGAGTGCCTTGGCAGTTCAGGGGGACATCAAAGGAGAATAATGGAGGAGGAGAAACAGGACAGCAGGTCTACCATGTTCAGTTTATTTCTGCAAGGTTTAGAGAGTTTAAATCACTTATTTTTATCATGCACTAAAGAATTTGAGAAGTTCTAAAGAAGTAAAAAAGTTCAATCACTTTGCTTTCAGAAAAGAAGAATCTGGGATATTGCTTTATATAATTGAATTTCCAATCTCAGTCAGCAGTCTCTCATAGGGAAAAAGTAATAAATTGTTAATTCAGTCAGTGAGCTTGAACTCACATTGTGACAGCTAGTTACTGTTTTTACCAAATTTTTGTCAGACGTATTGAAACTATGCTCCAAGATAGTTTGTTTATTTGTTTGATTTTTTTTCACCCCCTCTCCACCCTTCAAGCCCAGTACCAACGCTCAAAGAGCAAACAAGTAGAGTGAACCAGTTCCAGGCTTCTGTTTCTCTTTGTCAGTAACACATCTTTCTTAGATATGGGGCCCAAAGCTGCTCACAATATTCCAAATGCAGACTGACCAGAGCTTTAAACAGCTCCAGTTTTACAGCCCTGCTCTTGTATTCTAGCCCTCTTGAGATGAGTGCCTGTATTACAGTTTTCTTCCTAACTGCCAACTAAACCTGCATGTTAACATTAGAGAATCCTGAACTAGGACTCCCAAGTCCCTATGAGCTTCAGATTTCCAAAGCCAAATCCCATTTTGAAAAGTCTACACCGCCATTCTTCCAACTAAAATGCATAACCTCACACTTTCACACGTATTCTATCTGCCACTTTTTGCTCACTCTCCTATCCTGTCCAAGTCCTTCTGCAGCTTTCCTACTTCCTCAACACAAACTGTCCCTCTACCTATCTTTGTGTCATATGCAAACTTAGCAACAATGCCCATAATTCCTTCATTCAGATTGTTAATGTATAACATGAATAGTGTGGTCCCAACACTGACCCCTGCAGAACTCCACTAGTCAGAGGCTGCCATCCTGAAAAAGACCACTTTATCCGTCATTTGCTGCCTTCTGCTAGTCAGTCAATCCTCTATCCATGCCAATACCTTGCCTTGAACACCACAGGCTCTTGTCTTATTTAGCAGCTTCCTGTGTGGCACCTTGTCAAAGGTCTTCTGAAAATCCAAAGAGATCACATCCACCAATTCTCCTTTGTCTAACTTGCTTGCTACCTTCTCAAATAATTCCAACAGATTTGTCAGGCATGACGTCCCTTGATGAAGCTGTTCTGACTCAGCCCTATCTTACCATGCGCTTCCAAGTACTCTGTAAGCTTATGATGGTCTCTACAATCTTACCAACTCTGTGGTGTTCTTCCATTCTACCTTCAGTGCTGCAGCCTGGCAATAGGCTATGCCAAGAAAGCGGACATCCCCAGGAGCCGGGTACTATAGACTTTACACATGTTGCTCTGAGAATGCCAAATTATAACATGGCTAAATGTCATAGAAAGTTGCTCTGTTCTGACATTGTACAAGTAATCTGTGACCATCAGCTCAACATCATAATCTGCACCAGCGGAACCTGACATGATACGTATATTCTTGGGAACTTGCAAGTTCCTGCTTCATTTCTAGGATGAATGCCTAACCAAAGGATGGCTGATGGGAGAAAACGGACACCTTCTGCAACACCCTGAGGTAGAGTGTGGATAAAATATAGCCCATTCTTTCACCAGAGTCATCACGGAGCAGAGGGTTGTAGAAGCCCAGTTGGTGCTGGTTCAGCTCAATTTCAGCCACAGCAAAAATAATCTCTGCTATGGCTATATCCATTTGTCAGAGCAAAATTCAGGCCTGTTGAAGAGAAAGATCTAATGTGGATTGGTTTCAGGATGGACCTTGTTGTATACTTCAGATAGAGTACACTATACTCCAAATGGAGTGCATAATCCTTGTATTCTGTGCTCTGTTCAACTGGAGCAGGCAAAGAGAGGATGTAATGGATGCTGAAGAGAAGGGTGTACAGTACAAACTTCAAAGGAGGAGGATGAGGATATTGAATAAGAGGAACATCACCTTCAGCATGACAGAGTGTACAACATCAGACATAACAAACCAAACAGGACATAATTGACACCAGGTTCCAGTAGATTTGAGTTGGGTGAAGTGATTACACATTGACTGTAAATTTGTTGTTGCTTGAAAGGTATGCAGCCTGGTTATTTCTAGAAATACAGACAGCCTTTTTGAATTTTTTTTCTTCATTTTTCCTGTTGTTCCATAAAAGTCACATTTTCAACTATTTGATGGCTTTCCAACAGGTGACACTCCCACACTGAATAATGTCAAGATATTATACTATGCTGGGCACTAAGATTAGCACTAGAGCTCACAGAGAGAAAACTTTCATCAAAGTCCCCAAAATTGACACTGAGTTTTGATCAAATTCAGCCCATGGTCACCAATATGCTGGCTTTTAATTCCAGGTTATTACTGAATTCAAATTTCACCATTTGTCATATCCTCAGAGCATTAGCCTGCATCCCTTTGATTACTAGCCTCGTGACATTACCACTATGTCACTGCCTCTGCAATTATCTGTTCGACGTACAGGCTTTTAGCTAGTACAAACCTTTCTTCACCTGTGTGCTTCTGTGCCTAATTAATTTTACCAAACTAAAGGCAAAATTTACCTCCTACCTCCCATACTATTTGTAACAGTTGACCCAATGTTATTCAGCCTTGAAACTCAGTGAAATTAAGTTATTTTGGTTATTTGAAAGTCCGTGAGGTTATTACGACCTAATGTTAATAAAAGATTGAAAATGTCCTTTGCCCACTTTCAGAAGAATGAGAATTATTAGTTAGACTGGTATTTTTAAAAAAATGAATTCCTTAACCGTGTATGGTTCTAGATGATACATAAAACCTGACAGTTTTCACAACAAACACACTAACAATACATCTTTGTTTAATCTTTCCACTGACCTACCATGATTTCACAAGAATGAGAAATAATGCTAGGACATCATACATATACCTTAAATAAAGCAACTTTTAAAAAAAAAAGTCATTTCTTAAAAATTTGGCAGATGCGTATCCACAGACCATGACGCAAGTGTGGGACACTGACATAGGAGGAGATGACATACAGGGATAAAAATTGGTTAATACAGTAAGAATTGATCTGCAAATCCTGCAAGTCTTAGAATAATGCAGAGAGTGATTTTAATTATCCGAGGAAGAAAGAATTTGAGTGAACAATGGTACAATGTTTACTGATTTTATAAGGGAAAATAAATAATTTTCAGGAAAACAATAACAACAAACACAGAGGGTTGAACACCCTTTATTCAAAATTTGCTTAATATGTAACCTGCTTGAATTTGTTGCTTTGTGGGACACTACAAAATTGCAAGCTCCCACCCATGCTAGAGCAATTATGTTGCAATTGCTTCTCTTCAACTCAGTGATAGAGGATGAAGCAAAGCTGAAGAGAAAAACTTGCCATTTCTGAAACTGGCATAGGACAACAAAACAAAAATGGGATTCATAACTTCACAACTATCTCATTAAACAGTGTTCCTTGTTATGACATAGACCGAGTTACATCAGGAGTTCTGGGGTCATGTGGCACACTGGCAATGTCTCTGCCTGAGCCAGAAAATCCAGGTTTAATCCCACCTGCTCCACAGATGTGTGATAACTTCTTTCAGCAGGCTGTTTAAAAATATTTAGGAGACTACCTATCTTAATGTTTACATGTTGTCTCGAAACACAGGAAATGCATACACATAAATGCTCTTGTAATTCTAATTATTTCCAAATTAGTATACAAAATATATCCACAAATTAAATTTGTATATACTTATGTTGCAATCTACTTAAAATAACTTACCATTTTCCCAATAGAAAGATAAATTATGTGATTTCAGTTTAATCTCATTTTTGTTTATGAACAGCTTATAAAATTTTAATCCAAGGTAAGGTTTACTGACGCAGTACATCATGAAAATGTGAAGCAAATCAGTTTATGTCACTCATCTGGACCCAATGATTGAATTAGAGAAGTCAAAGCATTCCATGTACTCACTTCCAGATAAAATACATGTTAAAATTTGCTATTCCCACTGCATGAACAGAATTTTATTGCATCAACATATTTTGAGTTGCCAACCGCAAGCCATAATTCTGAGAATTGGCGTTAAGTAAAGTCCAGAAGAACAATGCTGTAACTTTGACTCCGAATAAGGTACTTCATTGACAAAAGTAAATATTGTACAAATATCACATCCAGTGTTCAGTTTTTTCTTGAAAATTTAAATAATTTCTGATATGCATCTTGACAGCCAAACTTTCCCTCCTGGGAAAAATTACACTCGGTGCCTACAAATTTAAGATGAAAACTGAAGTATAATTTCCATACACGTCTTATGGCCACTTGCCTCACAACAATTTTAGCACTATGTTCTTGAAACAGGTCAGAATCAGAAAGTACATGCTCCTGAAGAATCAGGAAGGGAGAAAGAAGCAAAAGCAGTAATGTATTTAACAATAAAGGGTGGGAAATTAAGCAACACAGATAAACAAATTCCCAAGGATTTTGAACCTTGCAATGCACAGAACACAAAAACAGAAAAATCAAATCAGAACTTCTGTTTCTTAAAGTGTACACTATACATTTATAAAATATTGATATGTAAGCATCAATGTCAGCTATAGAAAGGCCTTGGTGTCAGTTACTGGATTTGAAATTTGGAGTTAAAATTTAAATAGAAACTCAAGATTAGCAATATTGAAAAATGACTAAAATTTAAAAGAAATGTGCTGTATCATTTTTAGAGCATTTTTCTGGAATCTTCCCTTCAGACTTTAACATGTCCTCTCACCCAAGCATATGTTAATCCTGGACAAAATCCCATTTTGGCTAATTGTTTTTAAAATGTAAAGGCAATTATGGAAAGAAAGGATAATGATATTGGCATAATTGTTTTGTTACCTTTTCACATCTAATATTTTTATTATTTAAGAGGACAATTTCATGCAGATTATGGCATCACATCCAAGCATTTGACAGACTACAAACGATTTATCAAATATTTTCCTGTCTCATTAACATGCAACTCATTCAGATAATTAAAATGACCTCCACCTACATTGACAGTTCCAGTCTTTCTAAGTAAATCATTTTATACCCAGAAATTATTGAAAAAGAATTGATAGTAAGCTTGGTTATTATACACATTAAACAGTATACATATGATGGTACAAATAGTGCATATTTTTAAAAAAAGTATATAAAAATCACTTATCTGTGAACTAAGGAAACAGCAATAAAAGGCAATTGAAAAATACATTTAAAAAATTCTGTTATCCAGAATTATATTAGTTATGACTGACAAATAGTAACTTACTTTGGGAAGATGTAATGTATTTTAAATTTATATGAATGTCTTACCAAATGAGTTTTTGCCAGAATTCCCAGAAATGTTGCAATTACTTACCTGTGGAAAAAATGATGTAAGATTAGTGAATGGAAGAGAAGAAGAACTCAAACTGAAAGCACATCATGAATTTCACACCATCATTTGTTTCCCGATTTTACATCTGTACAACTGTAGAAGGAAAGCAAGCAACAAAGTTGCATTCAAATACCACTTAAAGCACTTTATGGTCATCTGGGTCCTCTTGAAGTATAGTCATTGTTGTGAAATATTAATGGGAAATGGGGCAAAGGTAGGAGGAGCAAGATATGAGAAGGAAGGGCGAAAATGAGCATGGAAGAATAGAAGGGGGACAGTGGAAGAATTGAATGGGGGTAGAAGGAGAGATGATGAGGGAAGGGGATGCATCAAGGTAAAAGAGAAAGAAGATGCAGTAAAAGGGTTGAGATGGGAAGAATAATTACTACAGAGGGAAGGTGCATGAAGGGGGATGGGGAAGGAATACAAGAGGGGACAGTGGGAGAGAAGGGGGTCAAGAGGGAAAATTAAGAGTGAAGGAGATAAAGTGCATTCTGGGAGTGAGAAGATGGTTCATGGTGGGAGAGAAGGATGAAGGGGGAGAAGGAGGGGTAAAAAGGATTAAACATGTTTGTTATTATTTCCTTTCATTACTGTTAAATAGTTACCAGTCCAGGAAGATTGGTAGTGCAACTAAAATCATGACCCAGCTTAGTATAATGCCTTCAGGAGATTAAAAGAGAAAAGCAAAGGAAATTAAAATTGTGGAATGAGTGAGACGTTCTTTAAACCTAATTGTAATTTTTCTTTCACTGATTGAAGACAAGAATCTCACAAGAATAAGCCGCTTAAGCTTTTGACCTATATATTTGCAATGCTTGTGATATAATAATCAGCTCTTCAGGAAGTTTCTCATTCTTTGATTTTATCTTAATTTTATGTTTAAACAGCCAACATGCACCACCTAAAATATCACTAAAGTGAGGGTCATGCATTCTAGCATGTTAAAATATACACGCTAGAAACATCCCGTTTCAAATTAGATTTTATTTTTGATCCAATCTTCAAATTAACAGTACACCTGCCAATTAATGGAGATCACAGCTGGATTCATCACATATGCTGCCATTGTTACAATGCATTCTACAAATTAGTGTATTGCTATTTTTAAAATATTGAAATTGAATGTTTCAGAATCCATTGATCCATGATAAAATGTAGCATCACTTTCAGATTATTTTAAATATCAAATATACTTGATGGTTAATCTGGTAAGGATTGATCCCTGTTTCAGCCCAAATGCTTTTTTTAATATACTATGTATATAAATTGAACGCTATCTTTTGGTAAAAAGACCCTTCATTTCTCAATTCCTGTGCAAGTTTGGGGAGAGGGATTAGTGGTAACAGTCTAGTGAGTGTTTTTCAGAATTGCCCTTTGCCCACTTTAAGGTCAGATATACTAGTAGGCAAACTGGCACAGATGTTCTCTGCTGAATTCAGGACCATGGCCAGCAACTAGTTTCAATGTCTTTGTTGGAAATCCCGCAGTTCTAAAGACCTGACATGGATTTCCACGCATCAAAAGTATCACAGGTCTAAAAGTTAACCCCTGACTTTTGCCTAAAAGCTTTGTCCCAAAGTCTGACTTTTACATGAACATATGCAGTATTAAAAATAAGGATACAAAATGACTATCAAATAGACCCAAAGGCTAGATTCTTACTCTGAGCATTACAACTCAAGTGCTAGCATAGAAAGAAACAACTCCAAAGTTAAAGTCATAGTGTGGAGCTGAAGAAGGGTCCCAACCCAAAACATTGACTTTCCTACTCCTCTGACGCAGCCTGACCTGCTGTGTTCCTTCAGTTCCACATTGTGCCTCTGATTCCAGCATCTGCAGTTCTTGCTAGCTCTAATTCCAAAGTTAAAGTCTTCTTTCATAAAAGTCTCAATCTCGTTCTCTTGAAGCAGAACAAGGAAGGAATAAATATTTCAGCTTTAAAGTAGGACTCCTCTATGTTAAGAAAAATCTTCCATGTGAGGATTTTGTTGCGAGTTGACTTAACAGTCAAGAAATTGTGAACAATAATCTCTAAATGATAAAAATATACAACAGTCCAGCACAGGAGCAAGGCCTGCCTCAACCATGATGCCATTCTAAACTAATCCATGCCTGCGCATGGTGTGTATCCCTATATTCCTTGTCTGTTCATGTGTCTGTCTAAATGTCTCTTAAATATGACTATTGTATCTCTCCTGACAGTGTGTTCCAGGCACCTACCACACTCTGTAAAAAAAAAAAGTTCCTCACACGTCTCCTTTAAACTTTTCCTCTCTCACCTCAAACCTATGCTCCCCCTAGTATTTGACATTTCCACACTTGGGAAAAAGACTCTATCCTTATCTCTCCTAATTTTATAACTACTATGTGGTTGACCCCTCAGGTTCTGACAGTCTAATGAAATTAATTCAAGTTTATCCAACATTTCCTTATAACTAATGCACTCCAAACCAGGCAACATCCTGGTAAACCTCTTCTGCTCCCTCTCAAAATGTGGCAACTAGGACCACACACAATATTCCAAATGTGACATAACTGAAGTTTTATAGAGCTGCAACATGACTTGCTAACTTTTATACTCAATGCCCCCAAAATGAAGGCAAAAATGCTGTATGCCCTCTTTACCAACTTATCCACGTGTTGCTACTTTCAGGGAGCTATGGACTTGCAGCCCAAGATCCCTCTGTATATCAATGTTCCTAAGAGTTCTGCCATTTAAGGGTCCTGTCATTTTTTCTTGCATTTGACATGCCAAAATGCATCAACTCATACTTGTTCGGATTAAACTATATGTACCATTTCTATTACAAACTTTCTACCTGATCTATATCCTGCTGTAACCTTTGACAACCTTATACACTATTCAGAACTCTGCCATTTTTCATGTTGTCTGCAAACTTACTAATTAGACCACCTAAATTTTCATTCAAATCATTTATATATTTTAAAAACAACAGAGATTCCATTGCTGATCCTAACAGAACACCATTGGTCATAGACTTCCAGTCAGAAAAACACCTACCAACAAGTACCCTCTGACTTTACCTATTCCTTTGTCTATCCAACTGTTGTTCTGCCTCTCTGGGTTCCATCTCTACCTATTGTTTACTCTTCCTCACCCACCAGCCCCACCACCCCCCCCCCCCCCCCCCCCCCCCCCCACACACCCCCCCCCCCCCACCCCCCCCCCCCCCCCCCGCACCCCCACCTCATTATTAGCATATATACCAACCTTTTCCTAGCTCCAATCAGTTCTGAAGAAGTATCATGAGACCCAAAATATTAAGTCTGCTTTCTCTTCACAGATGCTGCTAGACGTGATAAGTCTTTCAGCAATTTCTGTTTTTGGTTCTGATTTCCAGCATCCAAAGTTCTTTGAGATTTTTTTTTTAAAACTCTGTTTTAAGACCAAGCTAATTTTGTATCGGACTTACCAACTCACTCACTGTGGATCCCATGTGACCTAATCTTCTCGACCAGCCCACCATCAGGGACCTTGTTAGTTGCTTTAGTAAAGTCCATGTAGACAACATCTACTGCCCTACCCTCATCAATCATCTTTGTTACTTCCTCAAAAAACTCAATCAAGTTTGAGAGACAAAGCCACGCTGATGATTCCTAACAATTCTTTTCCAAATGTGAGTAAATCCTGTCCATATGAATCTTCTCCAATAATTTCTCTACCACTGATGTAAGGTTCACCAGCCTATAATTTCATGGATTATCTTTGTGATCCTTCTTAAACAAAGGCACAAAATTGGCTATTCTCCAGTCTTTTGGGACCTTGCCCATGGCTACAGAGAATACAAAGGACTCTGCCAAGGCTCCACAATCTTCTCACTTCCTTTCTTCAGTATCCTGGGATAGATCCCCTCAGGCCCTGGGGATTTAACTATCTTATTGTTTTTCAAGACACCCAAAACCTCTTCATTCCTAGTGTCGACAAGTCCTGGAATATCAATATGCCTCTCCTTAAACTTACCGTCATCCACGTCTTTCTTCTTGGTGAATATTGATGTGAAGTATTCATTAAGGACCTCACCCAATTACTCTGGCTCTACACAAATTCCTCCTTTGTCTTTGAGTGGACCTACACTTTCCCTAGCTACCCTCTTGCTTCTAATATACATATAAAATGCCTTGGGATTTTCCTTAATCCTACTTGCCAAGAACATTTCAAGGCCGCTTTTAGTCCTTCTAATTACCTGTTTAAGTTCTTTCCTTCTTCCTTTATATTCCTCAAGGTCCTTTTCTGATTTCAGTTTCCTAATCTTTACAAATACTTTATTTATCTTTTTGACTAATATTTTAAAACAGACTTTCACTCAGTGTTAACTTGAGCTGTGAAATCTGATCAATATGTAATTCCAAAGCCAATCAATATATAAAATCCATGGATCCTTTACAGCACAGAAAGAAATAACACGTAAGCAGACTGACTGAATCAAGATTTGACTAACTGCATCTGGAAACAGAATATGCAAATACATTTGGCTGAAACCAAACCTGTTCTGTTACAAACTCTGCAATGTAGAGGTCAGTACACCAGACAACTTGACATATTTCTGCTTTAACGCCTCTCACATTCTTCAGGTCATAGGTGTGGCCGTGGGTACCCACATGGGCCGCAGTTATATCTGTCTCTTTGTGGGGTACATGGAACATTCTTTGTTCCAGTCCTACTTGGTCCCCGACCCTTGACTCTTTCTCCAGTGCACTGATGACATCTTCAGTGCTGCTTCCCCCTGTCATCCGGATTTGGAAAAAAGTTTATCAATTTTGCTTCCAATTTCCACCCTGGTCCATCTCTGACTCCTCCCTTCCTCGACGTCTGTTTCCATTTCCGGGATAGGCTAGCCACCAATACTCATACCAAACCCACTGACTTGCAGTTACCTTGACTACACATCTTTACACCCTGTTTCATGTAAAGACTCTATTCTATTCTCCCAGTTTCTCTGCCTCCATCGCATCTGTTTTGATGTTGCCAGCTTCTGCAAGGAGGATCTTGAAATGTCCACCTTCTTAATTAACCAGGGGCTCCCCACCACTGAGGTTGACGTAGCCCTCAGGTGTGTCTGACCCTTCTCCGGCACTTCTGTCCTCACCTCTTCCCTTCCTTCCCATAACAGCCATAGGGTCCCCATGGTCCTCACTTACCACCCCACTAGCATCCACATCCAAAGGGTCATAAGCCACCATTCCCACCACCTCCAGCGGGATGCCACCACCAGACACATATTCTTCTCCCCTCACGTCAGCCTTCCACAGGGACCATTCCCTCTGGAACCCTTGGTTCACTCCTGCTCCATTCCCAACACACCTTCTCATGCAATCACACATGGTGCATCACTTACTCGTTCACTTCCTCCCTTCTTCACCAACCAAGGTTCCAACATACCCAGGGAAGCAGCGCTTTATTTGCACTTCACTCAATCCACTTACTGTATATTTACTGCTCACAATGTGGTCTCTACATTGGCAGGGACAAAACGCAGACTGGACAATCATTTTGCAGAACACCTACATTCCATCAACAAAAATGGCTCTGCCACTTCAACACGCCACCGTGTTCGCTGGCCAAAATCTCTGTCTCAGTCTTGATGAAGGTCTCCAGCAAAGCTCAGTGCAAGCTGGAAGAACAGTATCTCATTTTCCACTTTGGGACCCTCAGCCTTCAGGACTCAATCTCGAGTTCATTAATTTTAGGGCTTGAGCAACCCCTCCCATGTCCTTACCCCAAACATCAGAATTTGTCATCACATGGGCTGCTACCACAAACAACCCATTGTCAGCCTCTAATGGTCTCCATTAGCAGCTATTCATCCTCGCAGAGTGACCTTTATCGATTTTTTGTCCACTTGATTTTCTCTCTCACTGGACTCCATGTCCACCAATCATTTACTCCTCCCCCCATCCCCCCATCCCATCATCAGCATATATATCAACCTTTTCCTAGCTACAATCGTTTCTGAAGAAGGGTCGCTGGACCCGAAATGTTAACTTCTGCTTTCTCTCCACAGATGCTGCAAAACCTGCTGAGTTTTTCCAGCAATTTCTGTTCTTTATTACTTTAAAACTGCCCTCTGGTTCTCCCCATTTCTCCCTATCCTCTTTATCCAGATTCCTTATAACTTTGAAAACTTTTATCAGATTTAATTTCGGGAGAATTGTAGCTAAAGAGTTGCATTCCTGGGTTCATTCTCATATACCTCTTTATCAATCACTGCATTCACAGCCTTTCTCCAGTGAGGTGCTCAGAACTGTACACAAAGGTCGACCTGAAGTCCAAACAGTGTCTTATCTGAATTCATTATTGCCTCCCTTCAGTTGTACACTGCTGCCTGTACGTCCCTACTTTGAAGCTTAGAATACTGTATGTTCTATTATCAACTCTCTCAACCTGTCTAGCCACCTTTAATGACATATGTACATAAGTCTCTTTGCTCCTTCATACGTTTTACAACAGTAATGCCTATTTCATGCAGTGTCTCCATATTCTTCATACCAAAGTGCATCAACTCTCAGTTCTTTGCATTAAACTTCATCAGTAACTTAACTGCCCACTCCACCAATGTGTCAATGCCATTTTGAAGTTCTGCACCATCCTCCTCACAATTTACAATTCTCCCAATGTTTGTGTTATCTGTAAACTTTGAAATATCTAGATCATTAATGTTTATCAGGAAAAGAAAGGGTTCCCATACTGACACCTGGGAAACTCCACTACAAGCATTCTTCCAATGTGAAAATATACCCATTAACCATTACTCTTTGTTTCCTATCCCTCAGCCAATTTTGTATCCACATTGCTACTGGCTCTTTTAATCCATGACCCACAGCATTCTTCACAAGACTGTTGAATGATACTTTTGGAACTCCATTTGTACTGGATCAACACCCTTCCCCTCTTCAAACCTCTCTGTTACCTCCTCAAAAACTCCAACAATTTAACGATTTCCCTTAACTAATCCACTAATCTTCCGAATCAATCCACATTTTTTCATGTGGTAATTAATGCTATCCTGAGTAAGTGTTTCTGCAAGTTTCACCATCACCAAAGTCAAACTAATTGTTGAACTAGTCTTTCCAATCTTGCTTGAACAAAGTTGTTGTATTGCATTTCTTCAATCATCTGGCACCACCCCAGAATTCGGGAAAGATTGGAAGATTTTGCCTGTGTCTCTGCAATTTCTATTCTCACTTCCCTCAATATCATTGGATGCATCTCATTTGGTCCCTGTGCCTTATCAACTTTAAGTACTGGCAGTGTGTCCAACACTTCAACCGTATCAATTTTAAACCCTTCTAGTGAGTGAGTTTCCTCTTCTGTCACTGTGGCATCGGCAGCAGAGTTGGAACTTTGTGGACTCATCTCCATTCACATAGATAAGGAGAACCACCAGTTCGATTGGGACAACACCAGGATTTTAGGATAGGCCAAACAGACGAGCACGGGAGTTCTTAGAGGCCTGGTTCTCTACCAAGAAGGCCATCAACAAACACATAGAACGAGACCCTATATATACACCACAGGAATGGAAAACTGGAAATGAGGTCACCAAATCCAACTGACCCCAGAGTTTAAATACCAGGTGGGAAAACACAACAGCGCTTCATCAGAGACTGCACTGATGATGTTACCCAGCAGGGTAATGGAACATCTGCGAACTAATGAACCAGCTCGGTGAGCGAACCAACCACAGCATCCACAACCCGGGCTACAAATCTACTTTAGAATCTTAGAGTCAGCCCAATTCGCAACGCCTGAAAAACTGACAGCTGGGACGTGATTCCACAACTGCTGTTGTAAGATCTGGTACTGACAATATAGTTGTAAGACATGTATGTCCATTACAACTAAAGTTTGAGAGATCCAATCTAAAGGCCTTTTAAGTTTAACTAAATACAGAACCAATCTGGGGATGAATATGTTTAATAAGTTTTCACATAATTTATGGAATTTATCAAGTAAGTACAAACCAAACTATGTTAATAAAAGCAGTGGATTTGATTGCTTCACAATGGAATCCCAACTCTCAGTTTCTGATTGACTGGGCACATGTCTCTTGTTCTCTTCTATTGATTGAGCTTTGCATTCTATTTTCAGTTTGATTCTCTATGTATCGACTTACAAACAGTCTACGCAATTAACCTTTGCCAGCCACTGCCCCTTTTGCACAGAGGTATGCTGAACTCTAATTGGCTTGCCTACATATGGGCATTTCATGATCAATCACAGATTGGCTAGTTATTGCTATTTTTTTAAAAATGATGGTCATGTTATTAATATCACTTTCTACCTTTTCCGGACTTGTTACCTGCCAATGTTAAATTCATCATATCTATGACAGTTTGTCCTTCTCTGCTTGCTAACTTTGTAGATCCCCACTAAGATAATGGGACATCAATAGGGTAACAATGTCTGATCACATTCTGTAATGTCACTTAATAGTGATTCAATATCATCCGAGATATCCAACTGATACATCTAAATGCTCTAGAAAGTACCAAAGCCTGTCAAAATTTTTAAGAACCATGTATGATTCCACAATAGCTGTTAATGTCGGTGTTATGATCCCAGCTGATGATACTATTGGACAAGTCAGATCCTAGAATGAAATGAAAAATATGTTTAATTTTTGCAGTTGGTTATGATGGTGGTTAATATATTTAACAACAGCCGTGTTTAAAGAACATATACAGAACATATGTTTATCACTGAAGAAAAAAATTAGAAAAATCTTCACACAAATAGCAACATAATGTTTCAACTTGTTTCCCAAATAATCTTGTACAGACACTCAATTCCAGAAAGAAATCATTCCTATCTTAACTTTTTTAACCTAATTGTTGCCTCCTAGTTTCTCGTCCTTGAACAGTTGTATGATTCCTTCCTAAATCTGCTGCCTTGCCTTTCACAATGTTGTTGCCCTAGATTTTATTTCAGTTCTGACAACATGAAGATTTCTATTTAAACTCTTCTGGCTTAGAAGCACCACAAACTTAAAAGAAAACTTTAGCTAGGCTGGCAGTTTCTCCTAAATTAAAAACTTGATTTTCCTGCTAGGAAAAACTGCTCTCCCTCCTGAACTGAACTGCTGGTCATCAGAACTGAAATCAAAAACAAAATAATGTCTTTCAGGTCTGTTGTAAATGTAGCAGGGCTTCTGCCAGGCATTTGACTGAAGTCACGTCTTCTCAGAATTGATCTTTCTAGGTCACTGTTCTAAATTACTTTCTGACGGTCAGTCCAAGCATCAACAGTGCAAAGGACAGCGAACCTGGGGTGAACAGCAGTGGCTTGGAGCTGAGTCTAGAGTAGTTCTGGAGGTGACATCACAATTCAAAAATTGACATTGGTTTTACTGTTCAGGAACCAGGCATGCAGACTGAGTTGTAGTGTCTGGAGACAGATAAAGTGCTTACATTTTTGCAAGTGTAATCTCCTAGGAAGTGAGAGTGGGAGTGATTGATTGATTGATTAATTGTCACGTGTACTGAAGTACAGTGAAAAGCTTTGTTTACGAGCAGTACAGGCAGATTATAGTAAGCGAAGGTGTACAGATCAAAAAGACTTAGACAGAGGCATACAGGTTACATTGCACAGGTCGTGCGCTAGGCAAAATCAACGTTAGCAAGATCAGCATTATTTGAAGCTACACAATCCATTCATCAGTCTAATAACAGCCGGGAAAAAACTGTTCCTGAACCTGCTTGTGCGTGTGTTCAGGCTTCTGTATCTTCTGCCTGATGGAAGAGATTGTAAAAGATCATTACTGGGGTGCGATGGGTCTTTGATGATGTTGGCAGCCTGTGCACGGCAGTGAACCATATAAATGGAGTCCATTGATGGCAAGTTGGTTTCTGTGATGGTCTGGGCTGTGCACACCACCTTCTGTAGTTTCTTACAGTCCTGAGCAGAGCAGTTGCCATACCAGGCCATTATGCACCTGATCAGTATGCTTTCAATGGTACATCTGTAGAAGTTGGTGAGGGTTCTTATGGACATGCCAAATTTCCTGAGCCACCTGAGGAGGAAGGGGCATTGTTGTGCCTCCTTGACTGTCGCATCCATGTGTGATGTCCAGGACAGGCTGTCGGTTATTGTCGCTCTGAGGAACTTGATGCTCAGAGACACGAATTTGGTGATGAGTGAATGAGGTTGTGTGATCAGTTCCTGAATTATTGTCTGTAGTTGATAAGATGGATTTAGTTGGTAATGTTCACAATGGCAGGAGAACTGAGCCGCATGGAATGCTCCTCCTGCAATATGTGGAAAATCAGGGACACTTGCAGAGTCCGTGATGACAAAGTATGCAGGAAGTATGTCCATCTGCAGTTCCCAATTTCTTGCTTGGGAATCCTGGAGATGGACTCATCAAGGAGCATCCGTTAGGCTGACAACATCATGGATAGCTTGTTTAGTGAGCTGGTCACACCACCAGTAAGGGCTACACAGGCAGAGAAGTGTCGTGTGACCACCAGGAAGACGAACAGGAGTAACCAGTGGTCATTCCCATCTCAAACAGTTAAACTGTTTTGGATACAGTTGTAGGGGATGGCCTCTTGGGGGAAAGCAACAGCAGCAGCTAGATCAGTGACATCACGATTGCCACCGCTGTGCAGCAGGAAGGGTCGAAGTTAGGTGAGCAGTAGTGATCGGGGACTTTATAGCCAGGGGCACAGATAGTTGTTTCAGTGGCCGTGAGCCTCGAGGATGGTATGTTGTTTCCCTGGTGCAAGGATTAAGGACACCTCTGAGGGGGCACAGGTTATTTTCAAGAGTGATGGTGAGCAGCCAGAGATTGCGGTCCACATTGGTACCGACAACATAGGCAGAAAGACAGATGAGGTCCTGCAAAGGGAGTTAGGTAGCAAGTTGAAAAATTGGATGTCTGGGTTTGTAATCTCAGTATTACTTCCTGTGCCACGTGCCAGCGAGCTAGGAATAAGAAGATAATACAGCTAAATATGTGGCTAAAGAGCTGGTGTAAGAGGGTAGGCTTCTGGTATGTGGATCGTTGGGATGTCTTCTGGTGCAGCTGCAACCTGTACAAGGAGGACGGATTGCACCTAAAGGGATAGCAATATCCTGGCAGGGAGGTTTGCTCATGCTAACTAAAAATACCAAAACAGTTACACATCAACATAAAAAAAAAGCTGTGCAGTGTCTGCATAGAAACAAATCAGTGCATAAATATAACTAGTATCTTGAAAATGACATGACAAAATTCACATACAAGATGTGACATAAAACATTTAATTAATATATGCTGTAGGTCAAGCTAATTACAAAACTCATTATAAGAGCTAATTGCAAGATGTTTATATTTATATTTAAACATCTGTTGCATTCTTTTCAAGTAGGAAGTAACCTTCTCTTTAACATCCTAAATTAAGAAAATAAGCTAATTTCAAACCAAATTACTTCACTTCAAAGCATCTTCATGATCACTTGTCTTACATAGAAGTATGTTTCTTCACCACAACATCTTTTTGGTTTGAAATGTGCTGCCAGATAAGCCTTGGCAGGTTATTGCAGTGCACTTTGCAGATGGTACACACTGTTGCCACTATGTGTCAGAGATGATTTGGTGGATGGGGTGCCGATCAAACAGGCTGCCTTATTCTAGATAGTGCTAGACTTCTTGAAATGTTGTTACAACTAGAATAACTGAAGTATATTTTATCTCACTCCTGACTTGTGCCTTGTTGAAGGTGGGCAGGATTTGGGAAGACAAGTGGTGAGTTACTCCTAACCTCTGAACCATTCTTGTAGTCACAGTATTTATATGATGGCTTCAGTTCAGTTTCTGGTCAATAGTAACCCTCAAGTTTTTGGCATTAGGAGTTTTAGCAGTGGTAATGCCATCAAATGTCAAGGATTAGATTCTCTCTTGTTGAAGATGATCATTGCCTGACACTTGTGTGACACAAATGTTACTTGCCATTTGTCAGCCCAAACCTGGATGTTGTCCAGGTCATGAGTGTTACAGACATGGCAGACAGGTAAAATCATTTTTATTTTTATGTTTCTGTCCATAAACAGACATGATTTAAAAAAAAGAAATCCTTCTGTTCCTTTTGAAATAGGCTGTGGTGTGTTTCCCCAGAAACCCTCTGTTTGTGAAGTCCAAATTAAAAATTAATTCATAGCAAGGTAAAGTGGCTACAATTGAGAACTTAAAAATCAAAGATATCAACATTAAAGTATATGACTTTTGTCAGAGTTCAGAAAGTCAGTATCCAGTTGAGATGCTTTTCCGTAGGAAACTGGACACAGGATTTTATGGCAAAATTCTTCCTTCGTAATAGCTGAAAGTGTAGCAATATGAAGATAGTCTATTTTCCAGACGAATATAGGATTTCTTCTAGAAACCTGGTTTCAAAGAGGTTAAGACTTGAGAGAGGCTTAAAATCAGCCTGGAATCTAGTGGGCCTTATATTTTTGAAAGACTGATTGTAACAGTAACTAGGTTCTCACCAGACTGATGCAATGGCATCTATAAATCACAGTTAACTTTTCCAGGGTTTGTGAGGGATTTATCATTTAACTTGTCTATTAAGAAGTCAATTTCAATTCAACAACTGATGCCTATCCTTCTAGCCACATGTCCAGCAATCATAGGAAATAGATGGAACTCGGAGAACCTCCATAGCCATAATGAGGTTAAGCTTCCAAGCCCATCCCCACGAGGGAAATAAGATGAGACAAAGTGTTACAATTATGATAAAAGCTGAATACTATAAATACTGATGACCTAAATAAAACAATCTTGAAAAGTACTCAGTGAGTCTCACAACTTCTGTTGAGAAAGAGTTAATGTTTTGAATCCAATTTGTTGGGAGATGATGAGTCACCTCGCCTGGGATAGAGGGAGAGACTTAATGTAAACAAAATCTTACTGTGAAAGAAGGTTCTAAATTAATAAGCTGCCAAGTTGAGAAAAGGAATAACCTACTGAGAGATAAGAAACACTTAGAATGATCATGGGAACACTGAATGCCTACATAAAGAGCAGTGTGAATCATACTGGTGAAGTGCTATATCCTTGGCTAAGATTAAGAAGAGGGATATTCCATTATGTGATTAAAGTATAAATGGCCTACAAATATAGTATTTAGTTAATAGCATTTTTCATAACTTGCTACAATAAATGTCTTAAAACGTGAAAACATGGTGTGCCATTCTTTCATTTATTAACTGGAATTTCAAATTTATTTTAAAGTTATTAACAGCTACAGGAATTAAAAAAAAAGCCACAGCTCTCTGGATGACAGAAGATATACAGAGTAAGATGAAGCAGAAATTAGTGCAGGAAAAAGATGTCAGCTCAATAATATAGTGACAGCCAGGTTTCATAAAGAATTCTCAGATGAGCAGTGGATTAAGACAAAAGGGAAGACGAAGAATGAAGCTGGACTGACAGCTAACATAAAACTGAATCAAAAGTCAATGTAGGCATCGAAGTAAAGCAAATGTGATAAATGGAGGAGTACGGATGATTGGAGATTTATGATTGGAGGCAGAGGGCATGTCTGAAATATTAAATGAGCATTTTGCAACCAAATTTACAAAAGATGATGCTATTAAAGCCATGGTAAAAGAGGATATGATCAAGATAACAAGGTGCAGAGCTGGATGAACACAGCAGGCCAAGCAGCATCATGGGAGCAGAAAGGCTGATGTTTCGGACCTAGACCCTTCATCAGAAATGGGGGAGGGGAAGGGGGTTCTGAAATAAATAGGGAGAGAGGGGGAGGCGGATAGAAGATGGATAGAGGAGAAGATAGGTGGAGAGGAAACAGACAGGTCGAAGAGGGGGGGATGGAGCCAGTAAAGGTGAGTGTAGGTGGGGAGTTAGGGAGGGGATAGGTCAGTCCAGGGAGGACGGACAGGTCAAGGGGGCAGGATGAGGTTAGTAGGTAGGAGATGGGGGTGCGGCTTGAGGTGGGAGGAGGGGATAGGTGGGAGGAAGAACAGGTTAGGGAGGCGGGGACGAGCTGGACTGG
>NC_063341.1:31270454-31270973 GCF_021869965.1 Rhincodon typus | reverse complement strand
GCGGAATACGAGTTGCTGTTCCTGCAACCTTCGGGTGGCATCGTTGTGGCACTGTAGGAGGCCCAGGATGGACATGTCGTCTGAGGAATGGGAGGGGGAGTTGAAATGGTTCGCGACTGGGAGGTGCAGTTATTTATTGCGAACTGAGCGTAGGTGTTCTGCAAAGCGGTCCCCGAGCCTCTGCTTGGTTTCCCCGATGTAGAGGAGGCCACAACGGGTACAGCGGATGCAGTATACCACATTGGCAGATGTGCAGGTGAACATCTGCTTGATGTGGAAAGTCTTCTTGGGGCCTGGGATGGGGGTGAGGGAGGAGGTATGGGGGCAGGTGTAGCACTTCCTGCGGTTGCAGGGAAAAGTGCCGGGTGTGGTGGAGCTGGAGGGGAGTGTGGAGCGGACAAGGGAGTCACGGAGAGAGTGGTCCCTCCGGAAAGCAGATAAGGGTGGGGCGGGAAAGATGTCTTTGGTGGTGGGGTCGGATTGCAGATGGCGGAAGTGTCGGAGGATGATGCGTTGGTT
>NC_063341.1:31225373-31265454 GCF_021869965.1 Rhincodon typus | reverse complement strand
CCCCCATCTCCTACCTACTAATCTCATCCCGCCCCCTTGACCTGTCCGTCCTCCCTGGACTGACCTATCCCCTCCCTAACTCCCCACCTACACTCACCTTTACTGGCTCCATCCCCCCCTCTTCGACCTGTCTGTTTCCTCTCCACCTATCTTCTCCTCTATCCATCTTCTATCCGCCTCCCCCTCTCTCCCTATTTATTTCAGAACCCCCTTCCCCTCCCCCATTTCTGAAGAAGGGTCTAGGCCCGAAACGTCAGCCTTTTTGCTCCTATGATGCTGCTTGGCCTGCTGTGTTCATCCAGCTCTGCACCTTGTTGTCTCGGATTCTCCAGCATCTGCAGTTCCTAGTATCTATGATCAAGATGTTGGATTGATTGACAACTAACAAAGAGGAGATATTAGAAAAGCTGGCTCAGGCCACTAGGACCAGGTCAGATGCACCCAAAGTTAGTGAAGGAAATAACAGTAGTAATTAGAGACACTGACCATAATCTTCCAATCCTTCTTGGATACGAGAGATGATTTTACAAGACTGCAGAATTGCAAATATTGCACCCTTGTTCGAAGATGTAGGAATAAAGATGGAAACTATAGGCCACTCAATGTAACCTCAAAGCTGCAAACTTTGAGAAACAATAACCCTAGACAAAATGTACAGTGTGTTACGTTACCATAGGTTTAATAGTAATATTAGTATAATTTTGCAGAGTGGATGAACCACAAGAGATTAAAATACTGGCCTATTTGGGCCACTGAGCATCTTTTAGTGTAATTATGAGCTAATGTCCCAGATCGGCCAACTTTTCTGCATGCTCCTTATATTCTTTTGTTCCCTGAGATACCAAAAATCCATCTACCCTGGCCAACAAGATCTTTGGCGATTAGACACAGTATAGGATGGGCAAAAGGGCTAAACATTAATGATGATATTTGACAAGCTGCATGACCTTGGATGAGTCCTGTGAACATTCCCATACATACTGCAGGCAGCACAACTAACAAATTTGTTTCCTGTTTGAGCCAGCAGTTTCATCCGCTGTATCTGTTGTTTTCTGTACTGGTTGTTTGTGATACTATATGAGAGAGAGAAAGCGCGAGAGTGAGTTTCGTTCCAAGGCTGCTGGACTTCACCTCAGGCCGGGATCATGAACAGTGCCGGGATTGAACCTAAGCCTCCAGCCCAGCTACGATCGAGAGGTCCCCAAAGGGCAAAAGGACGTGAGACGTGTTGCTTGTTTTTCCTTTTTCTTTTCCATTTATTATTACCACTACAATAATTTATTATTACTTAATAAACAATCATGTTTAAGCAAGTTGCTGTTGTTGAGCCTTCTCTTAATTATATTTACCCAAATCTGAAAAGAACCTCTTGAATACGCGCTGTAATACAAGAAGACACAAATGTGAACAATCTGCATGATCTTACTGAATGGAGTACAGAAGGTTTAAAAGGGGCTGAATAGCCTACTCCACTTTTTAAACATTTACACTTTTGGTGACCGGATGTGGACTTCCAGATCGAAAAGAACGCGTGATCATGCCAATCCTATGCGTTACTAAGAAAGGGGCCGACATTATTGCCCATGGGAATGGCCTGAAACACATTAACAACAAATTCACGTTGTTTTCGTGGGACTGGTAAAGGGACAGATGTTACTAGTGGTCGTGGATGCCTACTTCAAGTGGCCCAAGTTATTGGTCACAAAGTCCATATTAGCAGGTGCAATGATAGACTGACTGAATGAAATATTTGCTGGGTTCAGGGTTCCCAAAAAAAGTCATGAGTGACAATAATCCATACAATTTGTGGTGTAAAAGTTTGAGGAGTACCTGGGATATCAAAGAGTCATAGTTGCGATATCACCCTGCGACCAATAGCCAGGTGGAGAAATTTGTTCAAACCTTGAAGCAGGCCTTAAAAGCTTCACAAGGGGAAGGATCACTAAGCAACTCAAAAGTTTCTCATCGTGTACAGCAACATGCTACATGTGATGACCCAGTATTCATGGTGTCCTTAATGTTCAACCACCAGCTGACCACCACGTTTGACTTACTGTGACTGGAAGAGATCAGAGATGTAGTAGAGTGAAATCAGGAAGGACAGATGGTCAGAGGGTGGGAATCTCAAGGTCGATCTCAATTTCAAGATTGTGTCCCCTCAGAATACCAAGCCACTCCAGATAGGACTCCAGTTGTGTTGACTGAGCCTTGTGTCTCTGAGCCAGAGTGGGCCATACCCTGGGAGTAGACAACAGCAGCGCCATTGGCCAACAATACAGTCTCCTGGGCTTCCAGAAGCTCAAAAAAACTAGAAATGGTTCCTGAGACGAGGAGATGGTCTTCAAGGAGCCGCCATCCCCCTAAGAGACTAATCATGTCAATGAAGTTTACGGACAGAACATCTTTTTTAAGTGGCAGTGGTTGTTATTCCATGGTTGCTGTGCTTTTGTAAACATTCCTAACTATATATATATGTTGGCTATAAAGCCTGAATTCTTGATAATTGTTCTATATATGTTTATAACAGGAGGGTTAAAATAAAGAAGGAAGGTGTATGTACATGGTTGGGGATGTTGCCCCTTTAAGAGTGCTAATCAGGCGATCCAGAGGGGCAGAGTTTGTGTCTAGTCTAGAACTGTAGAAGTGTGTGCGTCATCAATAAAAGTGTTCCCGTTCAGATTTCCCATTGGTCTACCTGTGTGTTATCCCTAGTTCCGAAAGAAGCAGGAGTCTTAAAATAATCTTAAACTGCCCAGGATTAATATGGAGACAACAAGGTGCAGGGCTGGATGAACACAGCCGATGAAGGGTCTGGGCCCGAAACGTCAGCCTCTCTGCTCCTATGATGCTGCTTGGCCTGCTGTGTTCATCCAGCCCTGCACCTTGTTGTCTCGGATTCTCCAGCATCTGCAGTTCCTACTATCTCGGATTAATATGGAAATGCTCATCTCTTTCACCTTCCCTTCTTCTCTGCAGGAAAGTATGTCTGCTACACCAAACCCTCATTGCCACTCGGATAGAACCAATTCATTGCAGAAATTTGTGTGGGATCAAACATTGTTCTAATATTTTGGCTTGACGAAAAGCTTGCCCATTTAATTTATTGATCTTTGATAATCATTACAAAAAAATCCTTTTATATTCAATTAACTGTCATCCATTAACACTCATTGATTGTTCCTTTCCTTGGGGGGTGGGGGGGGGAAAGAAAACTATTTCTTATAGTCAGGATACGTACTGCAGTGTAAGTATGCAGAGTTGTTTATCAATTTAGTTAGAATACTGTAATAAAATCTGACGACATTTGAAAATTACATTAAATTAAATTTTAAATGCAGAATTTCAATAATTTATTTTCCAAAAAATGTTATTCCATGCATCTGCATAAATACTTCCTCAATAATTTTGGACATGAACATTTAAATCTCATTGCAGCAATTTTCTTGGATTTTCAGCATCACTCACTTTGACTAAAATGATGTTACATTACTAGGCTACAGTTTTGATGTCACTGTTACCATGGAGACCACATCCAACATGGAACACATGCCATTCCAATCATGGTTTTGACTCCTTTTCAGGCAAGTCCAATGGCAATATCTTGTTTAGCGAGTCTAACTTACAATTTGTCTTAGATTAAATGCTAACAATTAAAGGAGTATCAGAATCTTTATTGTGTCCCAGTAACATACAATAGACCATATATGATCAAACAATCGTCTGTGTGGTTATAGGTTATTCTGATACGCATGGTGTCACAATTTCAACACAGTTGCTATTTTGATTCTCCTTGATAATATCACATAGATTCTTCTTATGGGGTGAAACACCCAAAATATTTGGTCCAAAACACTTAGCAGCAAGTCTCAAATGCAGTTTGCGCAGACAAGTGTTTTTGCTTGCATTCAGGGGTGGGACTCATTTTGTCCCTGTTATAACTGCACTGGTATTGCCACAACTGTCTGAGCAAGTCAATAAAAATGTCTATCAATGCTAGTTCCTTATTAATGTTGCTACAACTGGGATGGGAGGAATGCACTGTCTTTCTCTAGTCCCACTGCTCTATGGGTCACAAAATAAAATTGTTTTACTTAGCTCCTGATATGGCCAAATATAAGCTCTCTTTATATCAGACTTAGAACATTTTTCAAGAAACACAAATCAAATCTATATGCTTCTCTCACACCCCTGGTTAATCCCATGCTCAACACTCCCACTACTATTTAGTGGCATATACATAACTTCAACCAATGTCTGCTGCCCTTGCTATTCCTCAGCTCCACCCAAATCTGAGAAGGAAAGAATTTCTCTTCCAATCTGATATCTTCCCCTACAAACGAATTGATCCTAACCCTTATTACCAGGGCAATTCCACTTCCTTTTCCTTCTGAGATAACAAGGTGTAGAGCTGGATGAACACAGCAGGCCAAGCAGCATCAGAGGAGCAGGAAGGCTGACGTTTCGGGCCTAGACCCTTCTTCAGAAAATTTCCTTTTCCTTCTACTGCTTTTCCTAAACTTCAAATATTCTTGAATATTGAGATCCTAGTCCTGGTCACCATTGCCGCCATATTTCTGTGATATTAGATCAGAGACATGTATCCTTACTTGTGCCTTTTATATAAATTTACTTTGTTGCGAATGCTGCATGCATTCAGGTCAAGTGCTTTGACTTTGTCTTTTTGAGATTGTTCCACTTATAAATTATACTCGATGCATGGACTTTGTATTACCAACTGTACTTCCCTTTAATGTGTTACCCCACAGTTTCCATCCCGTGATAAACTGGTTTAAACCCACCCCAACTAGCAAATTTCCCTGTTGGGATAACAGTAATAGGCCTGTACAGTTCTGTCCCACCCCAGAACTGGTCTAAATGCCTGCAATCAACCTGCAGCGTAGCTAACTCCCCATACACGAAATCCACAAAAGTCCAGTGTCTCTCAGATTCGCAATAGTGACTCCAGCCATTGTTCAAGTTTGAAACCCAAAGCACAAGCTTGCAGCTGGTGACACTTCCTGTAGATATTTGTCTAGAACACAGGATATCTCCATGACCTGTCACAGATTTGCCTTCATTGCTCAGTCCTTTGAGTGCAGGAGTTGGGAAGTCATGTTGAGGTTGTACAGGAATACTGTGTCCGGTTCTGGTCGCCCTGTTATAGGAAGGATACTATCAAGCTGAAAAGAGTTCAGAAGAGATTTACCAGGATGTTGCTGGGTATGGAAGGTTTGAGTTATAAGGAAAGACTGGATAGGCTTTGACTTTTTTCAATGGAGCGTAGGAGGTTGAGAGGCGACTTGATAGAAGTTTATAAAATAGAGGGATATAGATAGGGTTAATGGTAGTTGTCTTTTCTTTAGGATAGAGGATTTCAAGACCAGGTGTCACATTTTTAAGGTGAGAGGAGAGAGGTTTAAAAGTGACATGAGGCAATTTTTTTTTGCACAGAAAGTGGTTCGCGTGTGGAATGAACTTCCTGAGGAAGTGGTGGAAGCGGGTACAATTACAAGGTTTAAAAGGCATTTGATGATACATGAATTGAGAAGGTTTGGAGGGATATAGGCCAGGAGCAAGCAGTTTAGTTTAGTTTGGGATCATGTTCAGCATGGACTGGTTGGACTGAAGGGCTTGTTTTCGTGCTGTATGACTTTATGTACAGTCTACTTGGTCCAGTTGAGCTGTCATGCCATAACTCAAAATTATTTGTTACCCTTAGAATAAGTAGAAAAATCTACTAGTAACTTTGTTTCATTTGTTAACTTTATTTTCCTTTTGTTTGCTCTATTATGTAACTTTACTTTGAATTGATTTATTTTTACTTCTCTTTTAGTAGTGTCCCTTGCTGAAATCTAAGTAGCTACTACTTCTTTATATTTGATATGTTCTCTAGTTTTAACTTATTTAATTTATGCCCACTGGCACGCTTTGCATGAACAATGTTGAGCTTCCTTTTGGCCATCTCATCTGTTTGGCTGTCTTTTCAAAAGAAAGGGTTTTAGAAGTATTTTGCCTATCATCAGACTTTGGATGGGCTTATAAAAACGTAAAAATCTTCCAGTGCATCTTCAGTAGAACTCAAATCTTTCCCTCAGAAAAGGTTTCTTGGAGTCCAAGACATCCTTCTTTATTGATTCTAGCTTTCTAAGCTGGCTACCCTTTCCTAATTCCCTTTCTTTCTCCTACTTCTCTTTCTCCATTTTAGATTTCGTTCTTTCTTCCTTTCTTGAAATTCTAGTTCTCATTTTTTACAACTCTTTTCCCTTTCCTCTCCGTGAAAGTCAAGCTTTATTTCCCAATTTCTTTCCAAGCTAGTTCCTTTTATTTTCTTGTCCAAGCTGACTTATCTACATCCAAATTCCAGCTAATTCAATTGGCTTATCAACTGAGATGCCTTGCCTCTCTTCCAATTTCAAATGCTGTGCTATAATCCAGCATTAGCTGCATTCCTAGTTCCTCATGTCCTTTCCAAATTCATCTTATTGCCAATTCTAATCGCCTAGTGTTAGTCACTTTTTGGCAATCATGCAGAGATACATCTTTTACCTCTGGAAAAAAGTCTCAGCAATTGCTAAAACCACTTTGGTTTAATAATGGACAAAAACCTAATGCCTTTTCTTTATTTTTTCTAGTTATTATTTCCCATTTTCAATTACACATAGTCAGTGTGAATATCATACTACAAACCCCCTATGTTATCTTACGACCAAGATGGGAGAAGCGCACAGTCTCTCTCCAGTCTCACTACTCCAATACAAGTTTAATTGTTTTACCAGTTCCTAATGTGGCCAATTGTAAGCTTTCTCTATATCAAACTTAGAATTATATAAAAGGTTTTTCAACAAACACGAAATTATAGATTTATTATGAAACAAAACTTATTCCATGAAGATAAAGAACTGGCCAACACACAGTGTGTAATATGGAAACATAAAAGTTTACCCATATCAATATGCAAACTCAGTAAAGGAAAACAAAAACACAAATACAAGTTGAACAGCAGCTACAAAGTGGATCTCAGATTTACTACTCAATTCACTCAGCATGTACGTTATCAATTCTTGCCATAGTCCTTCTGAGGTCTGAACATTCCTCTGGTTGAATTCTAGCTAGTTTATCTTCAAGGTTTGAGCCACCAAGTTCCATTAAACAGCAACTTTACTCTTTTGTAAAAGCTACCTTTGTTTATATTTTGGACAGTGGACTAAAATAAAATGGGAAATAGACTTTGTTTAAACCAAGGAAACTGGAAAATGATGTTGCAGTTTTACAAACAAGTTACTGGAACACAAATTGCATTTATAATGGATACACTGCTAGACATATTGTACTGCATGTAAATATTTATGATGTGGAGGTGCTGGTGTTGGACTGGGGTGGATAATGTCAGAAACGACGCCAGGTTATAGTCCAACAGGTTTATTTGGAAACACAAGCTTTTGGAGCGCTGCTCCTTCTTCAGGTGTTACTGAGAGGGTAGTATCAGACACAGCATTTATAAGTAAAAGATCAAAGTGTCACACCACTGACGAGGATGTGTTCAACAAACCTAAGATGCTATTAAATCTTTAATCAGTTAGAAGGGTTTAATTGATTAATATGTATATGTAAATCCCCGAATTCCTTTCAAGTCACTGTCCTGAGAGAACTAAAGGTAGACAAACAGGAGGCTGGAAGAACACAGCAGGCCAGGCAGCATCTGGAGGAAAGGAAGAATAAACATTTCAGATAGTACCCTTCTTCAGGACTGAAGATCTTTGCATGCGCGCGTGCGGGCGAGCACAAGACAGCGCAAGACAGCACAAGAGTGTGTGTGTGCGAGCGAGCACGATAGGGCGTGTGCACGAGCGGGGGGAAGAGAGTGCGAGAGCGTGTGTATGTGTGAGTGAGTGTATGAGAGAGAGAGTGTGAGAAAGAGAGTAAGAGTGAGTGAGAGTGTGTGGGGGTGTGTGTGCGGGAGACGGAGGGAGGGGGGAGAAAGAGTGCGAGAGAGTGAGAGTGAGAGTGAGAATATGTGGGGGTGTGTGTGCAGGAGGGAGAGGGAGAGAGAGCGTGTGCACATGTGCATGGATTTCCTCCAGGTGCTCCGGTTTCCTCCCACAGTCCAAAGATGTATAGGCTGGGTGGAGTGGCCATGGCTAAATTGCCATAGTGTTCAGGGATGTGTAGATTAGGTGGGTTATAGCAGGATGGGTCTGGGTGGGATACTTCGAGGATTGGTGTGGACTTGTTGGGCCGAAGGGCCTGTTTCCACACTGTAGGGATTCTATGGATTCTAGGGAGTGTATGTGTGCAAGAGAAAGAGCGCGCGCGTGCCAGAGAGAGAGGCAGAGAGACTGTGTGCGTATGTGCACGCGGAGAGGGAAACAGCGCATGAGGGAGAGAGCGGGTGAGAGTATGTTTATGTGAGTGAGTATTTGTGTAAGTATGCATGCATGTGAGAGTGTATAGTGTGGTGGTGTCACCTGTAGTACGTTTGAGGCCATGTTCATGGGTACTAAATTTGGCTATCAGCCCCTGCTTGGCGACTCTGCGTTGTGTATCCTGAAGTCTGCCTTGGAGGACATTTACTCACACACACTCACACACAAATCTATGGGGTGAATGTGTATTTGATGATACATTCTATTATGTTCAAAATGCTCACAATCTATACACAGACAGTCAATGTGGCCTTTTATAAATTCCTACTTTAGAAATAAAACCAGTCTGACTCCAAACCAAAACACAAACAGATTCTGAACAAGGCCTCACACCTAACATGCACTGTCTGACCTAAAACGTCACCTCTTCTTTACACTGATAAAACCTTTAGTTCTCTCAGGGCAGTGGCTTGAAAGAAATCCAGAGATTTGCATACACATGTTAACCAATTAAAACCTTCTAACTGATTAAAGATTTAACAGCATCTTAGGTTTGTTTAGTACATCCTCATCAGTGGTGTAATCCTTTGATCTTTTACTTGTAAATTCTGTATCTGATACTACCTCTCTCACTAACACCTGAGAAAGGAGCGAAGCTCTGAGAGCTTGTGTTTTCAAATAAACCTGTTGGATTATAACCTGGTATCATGCGATTTCTGACCCTGTAAGTATATCAGGGGAGTTTAGCCCAGAGATTGTCGTTTGATCGGTTTTCAATTAACCAGTTGTTGCAGACCCGGGAAGGTTCAGCATAATGACAACTACTTTATTGGTTCCTGAGCAAGTGGGTACAGTCCTCTCTGTGGATTACAGAGGAGAAGCTTTTAACATGCAAACAAGATACCTAAATCTCTCCCTCCCTCCTGTGTTGAGAAGTACCAAAAAAAGCTCCTAGCAGCTGTTTTCATTTAGCATTTTCCTACAACTGTTCTCTCTGCATATTCCCTTGTTGAAAGGAAAAATGGAAAAGCCATTTTCAGAGGCACTGAAAGGCCTAGTCAGTGATGCCAACATCTCATGCATGAATCATAAAAAGTCAATGCAGAATGTGACTGTGTTGGTGGCAGTCTGCTCCTGCATCTCTGCCAGCATCATTAATCTTAGTTGAGAGTCCAACTTCAGCACCAGACATCCATTGTTGAAAACATCTCAAACCGCAAAGCTCATCATAGAGTTATCAGTCTACACCATGAAGACACTCGGAAGTATTTGCAGTCATTGCATGAAAGGTTAAGTACATTTTATGTGCCTTTAACCTGGATAGTTAAAATTAACCCTATAGAAAACCCTATAGCTTGGATTATAAATAGAGCTGTCAAGAGAATTAGGGAGGCAGAGATGGCACACAAAATTTCATATCTTGGAAAGGAACAAAACAGAGAGAGAGGCAGAAAGGCAGGCATTGTGACAAGAGTCCTGAAATAAACTAAACAGAGCTCACCAGGAAATTAAAATAGCTGGAAACAAAACAAAACAGCAAAGCATTATTCAAACATTTAAGGACTAAAGAAAGGATACAGGAGAAGTTGCTTCATTGAAAAGTGGCAAAGGTCACAGCATCTGAAGATAAAGAACTGAGGTACTTTTTCTTTTAGCCTTAATGAAGAAAAGGAATGTGAGGAATTATTCCAGAATTGGTATTACAGCTTAAATGTTCATGCAGATTGGAAAAGTTTCTACATCACACAAGGATACATTAGAAAATTTGTTAAAGCTCGAGGTAGATAAAGCTCTTAACTCTGATAATTTTCATCCTAAGGTTCTGAAGAAATTCCCCAAAATCCCTCTAGATGTTCTTCCGTGTTCAATGGACTGAGAACAATTCTAAGGGGATTAGATAATAGAAAATGTGATTCCCATCTATGATAAATGCTTTAATGATGAACAATCAGATAACAAACTCTCAACCTGCCCTCCCATTTTCAAATGTAAGTGCACATATACTTACAGGTGTCTCTGTTTTTGCTATGCTTTTGAACTGTATTCTTTATTTTACATTGCCTCTCCTCATCCTTTCTACAAGTAAAATGAAGAATAATATTTTAGCACGATATCAAGGGATCGGGTTAGGATAGTTTTAGGAATGGGAAATTATTCTTGACTGAGTTATTATATTTGTTATTGGATTTAATAGACAAGGTAGAGAAAGTTGATGCCAGGAATCCAGGAAAACATTTGATACTGTACCATTTAACAGACTATTACACAAGGTCCAAACCCATAGAATGCATGGAAATTTATTGAAATATAATGTCAATAGTTTGCTGAAGACCACTAGAAGTTGACGATTGACAGTCACAGCTGTTCGTAGGGCTGTTTAAGTTTATAAAATGATTTTAGAGAAAGAAATTATGTCAAAAGTGTACAATTTGCAAATGATGCCAAATTGAGAACAATGGCAAATATTGACTATCAATATTAAGGGCATTGTAGCATAGGGGTAATGTGGTAAACCTTTGGGCCAGATTCAAGTCCCATTTGGCTATCAAGGTATGTCATAACAGGTCCAAACAAGTTGATCAGAATAACAATAATATTTCAAAAGGATCTAGCCAAATTTAGCAAGCAAAGAAATGACAGACTATTTTTTTTTAAAAAATCAGTTTGCTGGCAGAGCGAGCATTTATCGACCATCCTTAACTGTCCTCGACAAGATTGTTGTGAGCTACCTACCTGAACCACTTTCTAGGCTATTCCAGACAGCAGTTGAGAATCAACTACATCGCTGAAGATCTGGAGTTGTAAAGAGTGACAGAGTGTTTACTTTTGATCCACTGAGACCATGTCGATGCCCTTCGAGAAAAATTTAGCTAGCACTAGGCTTTCTTTCCTTCAGGTACTAATTCAGTTTGCATTTGATAGCCAATATGAATCTATCTGCAACACACTCTCAGCCAGGGCAGTTCTAAATGCAATACACACAGCACAATGAAGTTGTTCATCGAGTCACTGTTAATCTTTGCCATTCAATTTAAGTCTACATCATCTGGCTTTTGATACAGTAAACTTTTTATTAACCAGCTCCAATGGGACCAGGAGTGTCCTGGTTGATAACGAGGTCCACATAATCAATGTAAAGACACACACTAACATAATACAGGGGTATACACATTTTAATTTACAGCAGAAATCAGAATTCATAATGCAACTTTGCCTTAAATAAAACTTACTAGCAGGGAGCCTTGCCACTCATACCCTCAACTAACTATTTGGACATCACGGAAATTCCAATAATACAGTAAACTTCCAGTATTTCGGGTATATACTTTTTGTCAGTTTATCAAGAGTGCCAATTAAAACAAAGTTTGCTGTACTTTAACCAATGGCAACAGCTTCTCTCTAACTATACTCATCCATCCATGATTTTGGATATTTGTTGAATATTTGTTGAAAGGCCTAGTCAGTGATGCCAACATCTCATGCATGAATAATAAAAAGTCAATGCAGAATGTGACTGTGTTGGTGGCAGTCTGCTCCTGCATCTCTGCCAGCATCATTAATCTTAGTTGAGAGCCCAACTTCAGCACCAGACATCCATTGTTGAAAACATCTCAAACCGCAAAGCTCATCATAGAGTTATCAATCTACACCATGAAGACACTCGGAAGTATTTCTCAATCTCTTCTCAATCTTAGCTTCTCTAAGGAGGACAACCCTAGCTTTTATAATTTATTCATGTAACTGAAATTCTTTACCCCGGAACAAGACTCAAATTTTTTTTGCATCCACTCTAAAATGTCCACTTCATAAAGTGCACTAGCCAACACTAGATACAATATTGGTAGTCAAACCAGTGTTTTATAAAAGGTCTATCATAACTTCCTTGCCTTTGTAGTCTCAGCTGCTATTTATATAGCTTAGAATCCTATGTATCTTTACAGTTATTTCTCAAGCTGTTCTGCCACTTTGAACGATATATGCACATATATTCACAGGTGTCTCTGTTCTTGCACCTGCTTCAGAACTGTATTCTTTATCTTGCCTTTCACCACTTTCTACAAAAACATATCATTCCGTGCTCATCCCTGCATTAACTGTCATCTATCATGTATCTATCCATTCCACTCGATAGGCCAGGCTGAGTGAAGAAGACAGATATCCTTCCATACAAGACATTAGTGAGTTAGATGATATTTTATGATAGTCTAGTAGTTATTTTTTTCCACCATTACTGATACTAGTTTTATATTGTCGATCTTAATTAGTTTAAATTCTCCATCTGTCATGGTCGAATTTGAACTCAATAATATGAATGCAGGCCTCAGGATAACTCGTCCAGTAACTGAACAATAATGCTATCATAGCTTACAGAACACCACCTTTCATACACAGAAATACAATGGTGAGATGCTTGTTAAAGAGGTTACTGTCGATTAAATTTCAAATGGAAGTATATTTGAGAACTGAAGCAGGACAGAGATTGCTGGGATTCTCATGAACGAATCACTAAAGCCATCTGCAAAACATTCCACACGGTTAAGAAAATACAAACAGAATGATACAAAGCAAGACCTCTAACATATAAGGGCAGAAAGGTAATTATAAAATTGTATTTGGTTTTGGCAAGATCACACCTGGAGACTAATGTAGTTTTGGATCTACTTTGGAAAATAAATAATTTAGAAAAGCTACTAATTGATACCAAAGCTAAGTGAATTGTACAAAAGAAAAGAGTGCTTATGCTGAGATTTTCTTCTCTCAAAAATATTCAATTCAAAAGCAGAGATATAATAGAATGAATTGAAACTATAAAAAGGAGTCAAACTGGATTCAGGTAAGCTTTCAGAGATAGTAGGAACTGCAGATGCTGGAGAATCTCAGCCTTCCTGCTCCTCTGATGCTGCTTGGCCTGCTGTGTTCATCCAGTTCTACACCTTGTTATTTCAGATAAGCTTTGCTGCCTTGCACAAAATTTAAGCAATAGGTACACAATCACCAAATAAAATAAAAGCAAGTACTGCAAATGCTGGAGTCCTGAAACAAAAACAAAGCGTGGAGAAAGTCTAGCAACATGTGTGAACAGAGAAAAACAGTTAACATTCTGAGCCCAATACTGTTCCAAATGTTTGATTTCAGATTTCTAATATCACAGCTAGGTTCTCCTGCATGTTGACTGGTCTTCTGATTCATTCCCAGTCACTGACAGAGGTAAGCAGGGCTGCATGCTGGTGCCAACTGTCTTCAGTAGGTTTCTCTCTGCTACGTTCTCCAATGCTTTTCATGATGGTGAACCTGACATTGCAATCATATATCACAAGTCTCCAAGGATATAATTTCTGATTTCCTGCTGACAATTATGCACTGTTGGTTCAGCGGTGGACCTGGAACATAGCATGGACTTGTTCTCCAGGTAAACAAAACAATTTTAATCTTACAATCAGCACAAAGTAAACTGAAGTAATATACCATCCCACACCAGGAAAAGCATACTTCAAGCCCAAAGTTTTAGTCCATGGCCAGAATTTTCCAATAGTTGATAAATGTACTTATTTTGCTAGCAGAGTCTTACAATGTCAACATTGATGATGTGACTTAAATTGTGAAATATCATTTGCTTTAGATTTTAGATTTTGAATAATTGACATGTAGTTCGGTCTGTGTGTACAAAGGGGTTTCATGATTAACCCATCAACATTGTTGCAGCCATGATTTTCTTTAAGCCAGTATGTAAGAGGAAGTCCCTCGGGTGATAATGGCAATTTGTTTGCATTGGGAGTGTTTTATAAACAAACACCTTAAACATTGAAAAGCATTAGCATGCTTTCAATTTAAAAGGATCAGGAATTTTGATTTGAACTTCAGAAAACCTATTGTTTGGAAATCTTGTGTTCAGTTCACAGAGATTATGGTGAAAGTTAAATGGAACAGTTTCTTCTGAAGAAAGGAAATGGTTTAGAACTATTAAGAAATAGCTTACCTCATGAGGTTATTAGTGTAAAATTTCAAGAATAGAAGTGTTCATTTAGAACCCAGAAGAAAGTCTAGGCTTAGTTGTGTAACTAATTTAGGAAGATACTATCAAACTCTCAAGACAGGGAATTGAAAGAAACAGTTAGTTCAAACCCACAGAAATGATAGAGAAAGCATTCTTTCTGGTGTGTGAATACTGTCACAAGTGATGGTGTTGGGTTAGATGGCATTATAGTTTTACTGTATTTCAAAAAATCTTTCAAGTTGCGTTATATGTAAATATCTTGGCTTGTTCCAGTTTATCGTCTTTTATTTTGCATAATAAACTTCTGTTTTATTGTTGAAAGCAGCTTACAAGCACACGTGCTTGAGTTTCAATGAAAAGAGACCTCGTTAAATAATTTTTTAAGAAAGTATGATTTATGAAGCCAAATTTCTCCCTGGGACCTATACTTGTCCATTAATAACATTAGCTGGAATCATAACAATGATAAGAAATATGCGGAATTGAAAAACCAAGTATAGACTTTGTCATAGTTTTCTTACATCAGTCTTGGTAAGAACAGTAATTCTGCCCATCAAACTGAAAATCCATATCTCTGCCCACTCTGCTTTCCACAATAGAGTCCAACTATATATCAGTGACATGTCAAGAAGTTCAATCACTTTCACTTGAGTTCCCTTTGGAAGATTCCAAAGATCAGATTGCAGCACAAACCAATACCAAACACGATGATGCTCACCTGAGCTGGCATTGCAGAGTCTGGTTGAGTGGCTAGGCTGCCTGATATTCATTTGCCAAAGTGAATCTTTAATGAAGAGTTTGAGTCTGGGGTGCAAATGCATGGCAGTCAAATGGAATTCTACAAGGACATTCAGGGCTTCACTTAGGAGTTTTAATGTTGACTTTGACTTCTGGGAATAGTTCACATAACACTGCTACACCTGCCACAATCAAGTAAAAGAACACAATGCAGCTTCCTTTGAAGGCAAACACATAACAGAAGCATAGAGATAGGGGAAATACTGAACTAAAGTACATCCAAAACTCAATTATCTGCGGCATCTTTGTCCCATTTGCAGATCTTTCCAGATGTAGATCAGCCTTAACAGTCTATGCACCCACCAGAACTCTGCCAAACACCCCAGATAATGAATGTGGTCACCTTCACCTCAAAGGATGAACAAAGATATTATTAATTTAGTCTAGTTTTATAAATGGAATTGAAACAAATACAATCCATTTGCTACTACACTTTTTTTTAAAAAAGCCGATCAAGCAAATTCATCTATTTTATACTTGACAGTCCTTTTGTCTGGTAGGCACGTGTACTCTCCTTTCGTATCTTATTTTCAACATCAATAGACAATGCCATGACAAACACTCCTTCAAAACCAATAATTATTAAATGATGAAACAAGAGCCATTGTAGAAAATGCTCCATGAACCTTAAAGAGCATTATGATATTCAGTTCATTATTACTGAAGTGCTCTTGTTAGTTTATTTTTTAAATGCCTTGATCCATATTTTACACAGGGGCTAGACGACATTCAAACAAATAAAACAGCATCAGAATTTGTAATTTAACTTTCTCATTATTTAAGTTACTTTTCCCCATGTAGATTTATTCAAAATGTCTTCTCCCCAAAGAACTCTATTACAGATGAAAGAGAAGTAACAAAAGCAGACAAATACAGGAAGCAGACAGCACAATGCACACACCTGATGTGGTCCAAGGCAGTATCTTAAATTCATGCTGGAACTTCATTAAAATAGTACTCAGTACCTACAAGGCTTTTTCAAGTTGTTGGCATATTAGGCATTTCTCATGTCACATAAGGCAGCCAGCACCTCATAAAAAGGACAAGTTCCCTGACCAGCAGACAGCAGGAAAGCTGCCTACATTAAAAAGGATGGTTGGATGATGCATATACAGGCTACTTAAATTCTCTGAAACAGTGTTGCAGGATATACTGCAGTTAGTGGTCAGGAGAATAGGGATTCTGAGAGGATGTTTCCCGCTTGTAGGAGAATCTGGGACCAGAGGGCACAACCTCAGAATAAAGGGGTGCATGAGGATGAATTTCTCCTGGGAACGTTGAGAATCTTTGGAACTCCTCGATATAGAGAGCTGTGGGGCCAGAGTTCTTTTGTATATTTGAGACTGTGATAGATAGATCCTTGATCAGTACTGGCATCAAGGATTACGGGGAAATGCAGGAAAGAGGATATGAGGAATATTGGATCAGCCATGATACTTTTTTTTTATGGTCTTATGAAATTGAACCCACATTCACAGCTTCTTCTTATGGACAAAAACACAATGGGTATCATGGACAACAGGGAAATAATAGCCATGATGAAAACTGTCAGAGAGTTCTGTCATATCTTATCCTCTTTATCCTTTTTTACTTCCTTCTCACCGTGTTAAAATAAAGAAAAGAAAAAGCATCATTGATCCAGCCTGTCATTTTATGATGAATCTCAATTGTACCCAGTTCATTTTCCAACTGTATCGATTAATCCATTCAATGTCTAGAAAAATCAATCTAGTTGTCTTCTGAAACCATTTCATTCTCCATTAGGAATCATTGGTTTGGATTTTCCAGTCATTATTATAATAAAGCCAACAGTAATCCAATGGCATTATTTTAATTTTAATGATAATCTGAAACTACAGCTATTGAATTACAGAAATTCAAGTACAGAAATTCAGCTCATGATGCCTGTACCATAGAACTGTCCCCTCTGGACCCATACTCTGGTTGTTTTCCTCATGCCATTTTATATTTTTCTACAACTGCTAATCTAATGTCCCTTTATGAGAGTAAAACAACTTCAATAGCAATTCTGCTATTCTGTTCCATGTATAAAGGCCCTTTGAGAGAAACAATTTTTTGTATAAATTTCTGCTTGATATTTCTAATCTTAACCCTAAATTTATGTCTTACCTAGGAACAACTCGTATATGTTTGTGCTCTAGTTACTTTGGTCATGTTGTATTAGTTCTATGTGACTGCTTGCTTCTGTAGAAGAGCTAGTGAAGTGAATACAATATCTGTGCGTGCCCGTGTATATACACCATCATTTAGCATAAAGGTCACCAAACTTTTTTAAATATTATTTGTGAAAATATTTACAAACAGGAAACTGGTATTATGTTGAGGATGCACACCCTCTACAACAACCACCATCACCACAACACCCAAACCCCAGGCAGCAAAATCCAAATGCAATCCATGTTGGAAATGTGAACTAAAAGGAGAAAATGCTGGAAATATTCAGCAGACCAGGTAACATGTGTGGAGGGTGACCTGAAGGGTTACCAATCTGAAACATCACATCAGAATTTCACGCAAGCTCCAGGACCCCAGACCCAGGAACAATGGAAGCTCTGAGCCTGCACCTTCCAGAAACCTGTCCAACAGAGCTTTCTCCCTAGAGACAGCCTCCAAGCTTGACATCCAATTAAGGATGGTTGGCAGGCTCCTACCCAGCCCAGTCAGAAGGTTGGCAGCGTTGAAGAATTGGCAGCTCTACTGCAAGAGGTGGACGCTACTGAGGCAGCTCACGTATCAACAGAGCACATCTGCATGGAAGCATCCTGAGAGAGTTGCATTTTAAACAAAATTTGAGAGGGTCCAAGCAGGTAGGCAGAGGGGAAAATTTTCCAAATGGCACTTTGGGGCTGCCTTTTCAGCCTAGTGGCATGGAACCATGAGCATCAACGGTCTCCACCACTGGCAATGTTTTGCAGTCCCTCTAAATTACTTCAAAATTGGATCTCAAGCATGCAAATTATCTCCCTAGCTATATTCAGTGGGTGGACAATCTACTCCCTAGCTATCACTGGGGATGTATTGAACAGAAATCCTGCATAAATGCCTGCTATCTTTCTAGATCCTGCCTCCAGGTATTTTTTTTTTTTTTATTTTCTCTTATGATCACCATTTCTCCTTCTACAGCTGCTGTTTGGCCTTGCTGAGTATTTCCAACACTGTGTTTATCAGTAAGATGTAGTGAAGCTTGTGATTTTTTAAAAAAATTTGCGTCTCGAATTATTTCTCATCTTTCTCAAGAAGAAATATGGGAAAGATTTTCACTGCTGTTTATTGCAATTTTGAACTACTTTGAAATAGCAATCTATATAGCGTAAGAGACACTTGAAATTGCCAGAGTAAAAAGAACTCTTAAAAACTGGCATTCAGAAAAGAAAATGTAATTATTTCTGCCATTTGATCAAAGCTACAAAGCTACAGTGATCTCTTTTAGGAAACTAAATGGAGGGGCAGTAGAAAGAGGTGTCGGCCTATGCATAGTTTCATGATGGAGTGGTCACAGAATGGTTGCACACAAACTACAGTGGGTGTGTGAGGATTATGCAAGACAGAGAAGAGTGACGCAAGACAGAGAAGTCAGATCTCCTGACATTTAAAGCTGCCATACAGAATGTTACAAACAAGACAGAGCTGCAAGAAGGAGAAACTACAGTAGTAGCTGCATGAATAGAACCATCCATTGTTGTATTCTGGTAGCTGTTGATAAGTGCCAAGAGCCCTGCACTTGGCCAAGAACCTCACACTGGTGATAAGGATAAATCCAAATAAGAAAATGTGCATCTTTGTGGAGGGTTCTGCTCACATTTTGCAGAGAAAACCCCATTTCAAGTCACAGGTAATTCCTCAAGCTGAAAGACAGAGCCAAGCAACATTCAAGTTGCTCAGATTTAACAAACAGGACAATTATACAAAGAAGTTTGATCACAATAGCTGATGACAGTTGCATGATTTATGCCCAATTTGTATCCCCCTTTGAAGTACATTAGTAGCCATCTTCTGTATACTCATGATGGCAAAAGAAGCCATGATAGATTTTGCTATTACATAGGGGAAATGGAAAAAAAACATAAATTTTCCACTGTGCCGTGAAGAACTGGATGTCATTTATGAAACCCTTACTGCTAAGCAAAATGATCACATCCTACTTCAAACTGAAGGCAAATGCAATATATGAGACAATTATTTTTAGATGCACAAAGCAGCAAGCCAATTATCAACCGGTATTGCACAGACTTGAGGCAGCTAGCAAACAAATGTAACTGTGGTGAAGTTTAAAAGGTAGAAAGGGAAATAAAACATAGATCTTCAAAGGGTGTCTCTCTAGCCATCTATTGTGGAAGGCACTGGAGAAAGTTATAAAGCTGTCAGAGTTGGAGTTTGAAAGGTCGTTGCTTCTGAATCTAGAACCATTGAAGTGGAGGCTTCCAAAAACTGTACTCCAAGTTCAAATCCTATGAACATTGTTCATAGCTTTGGACATCCCAATAAACCAAAGCAATAACTGCTGCACAAAACAGTAACAACGTAGTCTAACAGTGCTTTCATTGTGGCTGTCTTGCCAACACTGAACAGAGTATTTACTAGCGTCCCATTTCAAGCCAGCAATGCAAAGGATTAAAGCAGATTTCCAGAACAAAAATAGTTGTGGCTTCTTCGATGCAAGTAGTCATCCCACATCTTGATAAGATCCTCACTGTGTTTGGATACCTTCAAAAGATAACTGACAACGGAATCCCATGGTGTGATCAGTGAAGTTGCGAATTACCTAGGTTTCACTCACCGAAAGACACCCCATTGGTCAGAAGCTAATGAAGAAGTCAGAGATGCATGTATGACTTATATTAAAAAAACATACAGTTACAGCTGTGAAGAGTTCGTGGAAACAAGAAATGTGTCACATTCTTTGCAATTACAGAGTGACTCCTCATGAAAATTCTAGAAAGTCACATGCTATACTTATCTTTGCAAATCTCTGCACATCTTCCTGAGTTGACGCTCACACCTGATGGTCAATGTGGACATGAACACAATTGAAGACAAAAGAATTGAATGCGAGTAAATGCATAGCAAAACAAAATCTAGAGCTGTACTACTGAAGATAGGAGATAAAGTGCTTGCAAAATTTGATGTCTATGTTGTAAAGCAAGTGCCTCATTGCACCTGATTATTTGTTGTGACTGACACAAAAGCAGCAATGATCACGAATAAGCACGGTTAACAAATCATTACATGAAATGGATTATTCTTCAAAGTACTGAAAACACCTGTCGTAGCATTCTGACTGACGTTTGAGATGAAGAACAAGACCCAAATGAAGCCAAACCATATGCTAGGCAATAGTCTATTGAGAGAGAAGGCATTCACCACACTTAAATGAAAATGTAATAAAGTGAACTATTTTCGGTTGGTAAATTTTCCATCTCACTGTTTGTAACTGAGTACATTGGTACATTTGCACAAGAATTAGAATAAGTAATAATTTAAATGGCCAACACACGTTTGATGTTGAGATTGGAAATAGTAATTAAAGCATGACACATTTGTTCAGAAGGGGAAGGATGTGTTGTAATATTTTGAAGTATAAATTTGTACACACTGTACAAGGCTCATTCAAGACTTCCAAAAAGAACATAAGTATATTGATTTGTAAGAAGCAGAATGCATGACAGAGATCGTGTCAATAAAACAGCTATAGTGTTGTGTTTTGTCTGCACATGTTTCTACAGCCCAAGAGCTTCACACTTGGCTGAGAACCTCACAATAGTAGACGAAAATAGGGTTGTAGTGCCTTTGAAATTGCGGGGCAAATATCATCAAGCTTTCACTCTAGATCCAACTGATGCCATTCTCAAAATGCAATTGGAACTCATATTGATGTTATTAGCCCATGTGGACACAGACAGAGTCTGTGCTGCAGATTCATATAAAATTTCTCTTGAAGATCTGGACAAAGAGAAGCCAGAACGTGCTTGTGAGGCCAAGTACATGTTTCTGTGGGCTGTGCCTCCAGTTTGTACAATGACCTGACGGGCAGCTCTCTGCCAGCAGGCCACCTAATAGTTTAAACATACCTACAGTGGCATGTTGGTTCATAGTTTCATGCACTTTAGATTCCTTTTGGCACTTTGCTCGAGTGTTTATTCCTCACGTACGAATCCTGACAGAGAATAGTGACTGAGCGCATGGCTGCAAGCTCAGTCCTATTTTGAACCATAAGAAATAGGAACAGCAAAGGCCATTCAGCCCTTTGAACATGTTCCACCATTCAATATAATCATGGCTTATCTGATACTCCCCATATGCACTTCCCTGTATTTTCCCCGTAACTCTTGATTCCTCTACTGATCAAGAATCTATCTCAACATCAAATATACACAAGGACTCTGACCCCACAGCTCTCTGTGGCAAGGAGTTTCAAAGACTCTCAACCCTCAGAAAAAATTCCTCATAATCTCAGTCTTAAATTGGTGCCCCTTTATTCTGAGACTACATTCTCTGGTACTAGATTTTCCCATGAAGGAAAACATCCTCTTAGCATTTATCCTGTCAAGTTCCTTAAGATCCTATATATTCCAATACCCTTTGATGCACAATTTCAAGTTAGAGTGAATGTATTGCAATTAGAAATGGGTTAATCTTTACTGACTGTTCTTCTCCCTAGCCCAGAAGCCTTTATATCAATTTTTACATCTTTACTAGCAATCTTGCGATCATTTAAATCAAGAGAGTGGGGATCAAATGGTAATATTCCTCACCTCCATGGTAAACTTACAACCTAAGCCACATGGAAAGTTGTTTCTGATGAATACCTGATGATGTCTGAGAAGATTTCAGCCTTATTTTCAAATCACCATGATTCCTAATCCACATTATGTGAAGAAATTCAAATGAATATCATCCTTGTATTTTACTATATAGGATGAAAGGTGACAGTGAAAAGAATGCATTTTGAAAATTGTTAGTGAATACATATTCCATTCCCTTGTCTATTATGGTTATTGCTCTTCTAAATTTTCCTATTTTTGTTCCCCAAACTACTAAACACCTACTCCAATGCATCATTATCCTCAGTGTTCAAGACATATTATACTTTCTTGCATACTAAATAATTGCTTTCCTAGATACTCCTCAGTCCTTCCTCTTACACCCTCCATTTTGCAAGTTCAAGAATGACTTCCTATAATTATTATTTTCACTTATTAATTTTTCTCTCATTCCCTCCAACCACAGCACTGTCTGCATTTTGAACCTGTTCTTCATCAACACGTTAAAGTAAAATGCATTGTGCTCCATCTTGGTCTCAATAATTTTAGGTACCAGGCACAACAGATTGGAGTTTCTTCCATGATCCCACCACAAAATGTGTAGTATAGAACAGAATGCTAGAAAGACCTCTAGACACATCCTACCCTGACCTGGCTGGGTAGATTTCGGCCATTCTTCACTGCCTGAAAATTGTAAATTCTGGTAAGGAGGCACAGCCTCATAATCCATCTAATAATCCTATTGAACATTGAGATCTCCATTAAAGCTCAGGGACTGCCAGAAGAAAGTAACTCCTGAGATAATTAATTCAAGTACCCTACATCACTGAATGGAGGAAGAGGCCCTACAGTGGCCTCCTAATTTTTCATAGAGGCCCTAAATACATTTTCAGGTCCAGCAGGTGACGGTAAAAACAAAATAAACCTTTTACTTTTTGTTTTAAATAGCCTCTGATTTCTTGTGATACTGCCAGTTACCCTTACTACAGTACTGTCTAAATGATTGGGGCCTGCAGTGGCTCTTATGATATAGGGTTCAGTTGTATGTTCAATGATGCAAAAATGGCAAGAATTGAGTATTAAACAGAGATCTTCCATGAGCGGAGGTGTTGGCTGAGTGGAATATCACTAGACTGTTAATCCAGAGGTCAGGTAATGCTCTGAGGACTGGGTTCGAATCTCATCATGGCAGATGGTCAAATCTGAATTCAATTAAAATCTAGAATTAAGAATCTAATGAGGACCATTGTCAATTGTTGGAAAAACCTATCTGGTTCACTAATGCTCTTTAGGGAAGGAAACTGCCATCATTATTTGGTCTAGATGACATGTGACTCTAGACCCACAGCAATGTGGTTGACTCTTAGCTACCCTCTGGGATAGGCAAAAAATCTAGCCTAGCTAGCAACACCTTTATCCTGTGAAAGAATTTTTAAAAAATGCTTAATACATTCAACAAGATACAATCTTAAGCAGGAAATAATTGCATGTTCCTCCTTGAATTTTCCTGTGATATTGTCCAAACAATGGGGAAATAAGAAAACATTCCAAATAAGGAATGTTTAGGATCAATTTTAACCCCTGCCAAGTAGAAAAGGTGTGGATAGGATGGAAAAGATTTAGGGAGGTTGGAGCTGGCGAGTAAACAGGTTCCAGCCCACACTCTTTCACATCTCTTCTATTTAATATAGTTCAAGTGCAGGTGGCTGCCTGCTTCCAGTAAAGTGGAGATCTAATTTCAACGACAGTGTCACATCACCATGATATAATCGGAATGCACCAGTCATTTTAACTGATCAGCTAGTTATGTGCTATAAATCTTACTTATCAACCCAGGACTTGAATACAAACGTTGAGAATAATGATTGATAATGATACAGTCCATCTGTATAGGCACTAATGTCAATGTTAGTAGCGCAGACAGCAGTGCTTATTTTCTTTAATTTCTCACTTTCCAACAGGAACAAAAGGAAAAACTTACTGAGGTTGATTTATTGGAATAGACTCAATTAATTTTGCTGCAAATGCCTGAAGTTCTGTTGCAAAATCTTATTTTACTTTAATATTTCTAAGTTTGCATTCACTTATGACTTATTCATGTGACATTTCCTTGATAATAAATAAATTCTTACATAAAATGGCAGGACCTACGCAGTTGTGACAAGATGTTCTATGCTATGTCCCCTGAGATCTCAATCATATTTTCAAACATTACAAAACAATTTTAGCGATGGGGCTTATTGGGAGACCTAGGATTAACAGTCTTAACATCCAAATCCTGTCCTGGGAGAGTGACAAACAGCTCTCAGATTCATGTTACATTTCTAATCTGGTGACAGCTTTCAAAATGTTTACTGGACTCAGCCATTGAGCCTTCCATCTGTTGTTCAATAAAAATCCTCCAGTTGAGCTAGCTGCTGTTCAGCACCTAGAACTCTTACCTGGCTAGATGTTAAGTGGAACCTATTTCAGGATTCAGAGGCTCAACAGTACGTCAAAACAAGAAGTTTTTGAGTCAGCAATGCAAAGCATATGCTAAAATGGCCTTTAATTTGTCAGCTTGACTCAGTGATAGCAACTTCATCTCTGAGTCAGACAGTTAAAGAGTTGAACTATACTCTAGGGGCCTGAGTACATAATGTAAGCTAACAACACAAAAATATGATCTAAACCTTATTGGAGATTCTGGGGATGAAACTGGCTTCTATAGTGGCAATCTTTTTTGAACACTGGGAAGTCCAAAATAACTTCTCCAGCATGCCCATTGCTCTGATGTAAAGTGTGTCAGATACCATTTTGGTAAAGGGGTTTGTGCATATGCAGCTAATGTTTGCTAAAATGAAAGTATGCAGAGCAGGCTGACCATGAGGTGAATGGCTGAGCTGAATTCAGATTTGACCAACTGCCATGAACAGATTCAAACTCGGTCCTCAGAACATTACCTGACCTCTGGATTAACAATCCAGCGATATTCCACTAGGCCAACATCTCCACTCATGGAAGATCTCTGTTTTAAAGACCCACACCTTAGCTGGTCTCTTCTCTTAATATTTACTCTTTGTGCAAGGTTAAGCAGCATGAAGAATTCCCTCCTAGTATTATTTGAAATGGATTGTCAACTACAAGTTAGTTATCAGTTTATTTCTCCTGTGTGGGGAGGTGACAGATCTGTTATTACAAATTTTGTGCACCCTCAGAAGTTAAATTCCACCTTCAAGTTAATGTCACTCCACTAGAAATCCCGAAACCAAGCTGGTGCATGGTTTGAATCCCACCATAGCAAAACAGGGAAATTTAGATTCCACATAAAAATTGGAGGGAAAAGCAAGCCTGACCATGATCATATAATCATTGTTGATTCTTCTTGATGATACATCTGGTTCATTCATGTCGTTCAGAGAAGGAAATCTGTCCTCCTTACTCCGTGTGGCCTACATCTGACTAAAAAACCACAGTAATATGGTGACTCTTAACTGCCTTCTGGGCAATTAGGGATAGACAATAAATGTTGCCTAGTTAATGATGTCCTTATCCCATGAATACATTTTTTAAAAATCATGTTGCTATAATTCTTTTGATGCTTTCCAGAACTTTTTCAAATTTCAAAATAGTACAAGCAGTGATTCAGCAGTTGTAAATTCCTACTGCTGTAGCTGAGATCAGGTAATTCAGTGCAGAGTAGGGCTCAGACCTAAGACCTTCATGGGGTTCACAGCCTTATCTCATTGGACATGACAGCCTCCTCAAAATTTATGACAGCAAAGACACCATCCAATGGAATTCATCTTCAGCAGGATGAAAAATGGTTGATATTGGATTTGGGTGGCACAGTGGTACCTCACAGCACTGGGGACCCGGGTTCAATTCCAGCCTTGCGTGACTGTCTGTGTGGCGTTTGCACATTCTCCCGGTGTCTGCGCAGGTTTCCTCTGGGTGCTCGGGAGTCCTCCCACAGTCCAAAGATGTGCAGGTTATGTGTTTGGCCATGTTAAATTGCCCGTAGTGTCCAGGGTGGAAAATGCAGGTAGGTGGTGGGTCTGGGTGGGATGCTGTTCGGAAGGGTCGGTGTGAACTAGATGGGCCAATTGGCCTGCTTCCACATTGTAGGGATTCTGTGATTCTGTGATTCTGTGAAGTCGGTTGCTGGTTACACATCCCAACTAATTTTCTTTTTACATCATTTAAAGGAAATGTGGACAGTACTGATTACCCTATTTAAAGATACAAATGTGTTGGAGACAATTCAGAGAAGGTTTATTTGGCTAATACCTGGAATAGGCAGGTTGTCTTATGAGGAAAGGTTGAACAGGCTAGGTTTGCATTCACTGGAGTTTGGAAGTGTAAGAGGTACCTTGATTGAAGCACAAAGAGCTGAAGGGTTTTTATAGGGTATGCGCAGAGATGGTAAAACGTAGAAGTAGGAGTCACTCTTTAAAAATCAGGGGTCATAGAGTTAAAACAGAGATTCAATGATTTTGTTTACTCTCAGAGGGTTTGTGTCTTTGGAACACACTTACTGAAAATGTGGTGCGAGCAGAGTCCTTGAATATTTTTGAGTCAGAGGTTGATAGGTTTGAGTTAAGCAACGGGCTGGAAGGTTATCAGAACACAGGAATGTTGATTTGACGTTACAATCAGATCAAACGCAGCCTTATTGAATGGTAGAATGACCAGAGAGGTTCAATGGCTTACTCCTGCTCTTGATTCATATGTTTATAAAATTAGACAAGATGGATTACACGTGACTGATCTATTATTACAAATTTTGTGCATCTTCAAAAGTTAAATTCCACGTTTAGCTTACCTGTGCCCATCCAAAATTTTACATCTTTTTGGAGGGCCAGCATTTTCTGACATTCAGATAGTCATTGCTACAGCATAGAGGTCCCTGGGAAATCCTGAAATTGTACACTCCGAGACAACCGCCCTACACTTGGGGCCACGATATCCACCTCTCCCCTCCGGGAGCCAAAACCCATCTCTTCCCCTTTGACCCGAAACCTACTTTTTCCCCAGGAGTGAAAGGGAGTCAGTCCCTTGGGACCAGATAACACCACCCTCCCGCCCCCACAACTGTGACACCCAACATACCATTTGTGCACCACCAAATCCTAACATGCCTTCTGTCCACACCACCTCCCCATCTGACATTCCATTTCTGTCTCCAGGAAACTCAATATTTCCCCAACCACCCTGACCTAGCTAAACACTCCATCACTTACCAGGTCCCCACCATGACCTAGCTAAACACGCCATACTTACCAGGTCCCCTTCCCGCCCCACACTCTGGCCTCTACTCTCCTGGTATTCAAACCTCATACTTACGTTACATACTTCCTCTTGCACAGGAACTGCCGAAGTGGCTTTGTGCAATGCTAGACATGTAAATCAAGAATAAGACAACTAAGGTTGTGAAAAACAGGCCATGGTTTGACTTGTCCGACTATCCTGTACTAGAAGGAACTTGTCAGATTTAAAATACACTCTGCGTTTATGAAGGAGCCCAGATCAGAAAGTCCTTTCAGTAACACATGTATCTGTTAACATGAAGCATAGCAGCAGAGTGGCAATCTGTCTGTGATTGACACTCGTCAGAAAATCTGATATATAATATTTTTGATAAGTTTCACAATCTACGCTAATTGTCTAATCATACAACTCAATGCTAATAGCTTGAAACGGAGAAGCTACTCAACAGGATCAATTAATTTCAGCAAACCCTAGCACATTTTAATCACAAAGTAATTTAAGGAGGGGAGTAACTGGAACAGATATGACTTTTATTATAATATGTTGTGTCACTTAGAAGGTACAGAATCTTTAGTTTTGTCAAACATTAGTGTGAATCCAAATTATGCTACCATTTGTAGCATTTTTCAAACAGAAAAAAAATTTGAGAAGTCGTTTTCATTAAATTGGTTCACATTGCTTCCTGTCTACTGGATTGTCAGGGCATTTTGCTCGTCCTAAAATGTTAAAATTGTGAAGTGGAGAAAATAATGTTGTTTAGAATAAATGTGGTTCTGATGTGTTGAGAGCATTGTTATGAAAAACAATATACATTTTCGCTAAACTTTATACCACTCCAAAACATTGATAGTTTCCCCTTTGAAATACATTTATCAATCTTTATCTGAAATTTTCATTCAATATTTTCACTGCTAGTATGAAAGAAAGCTAAAAATCATAACCAGCAATAATTTTAATTTGGCAATATATGCATTTTAGAAGACACAGAGCTGGAAAAACATTATTTATAACAATGTCCCATGAAATTCAAATGCTCATATGCTGTTGCTCGCAATGGAAAGCCCGATACAACTTGCTGGAGGTCATATTGAAATCTCAGTAACTCAGCAACATCCGCACACATGCAGCAATAGGTCGTGATTGCAACACAGCCAGATGACTCACAAAATACATTTCCAAATGTTCCCACAGCCATTTGTCGGCTGCTCTTTGAGTGTGGAACGAACAGCAGTATAAAGTACTTGTAATAGAATGATGTATTGAAAACTTAATTTGTATTTGTTGTTTTTCTTTGCAGTTTGCAAAATATTTACCAAAAATCAGCATGCTTACTGAGAAAGGGAAGATATTACACAATAAAAATGGAAAGAACTGCGGATGCTGTAAATCAGAAACAAAAACAGAAGTTTCTGAAAAAGCTCAGCAGGTCTGGCAGCATCTGCGAAGAGAAGTCAGAGTTAACGTTTCGGGTCCAGTGATGCTGCCAGACCTGCTAAGATATTACAGAATTTGGTCACAACTGGGACAAGAATTTGATTGGTGTCCATATTTTGGAACAGTACGCTTTTAGCTGATTTTTTTTTCACTACACGAAGAAACTGACCTCAAAAAGGAAGAGAAGATATTCCTTACATTCTATAAGCAAGTGCTCATGACTCTACCTTTAAAATGACAGCAACTACATCCCAGGATACCTAATTATGACAATCCACAATGCATAAATGCATTGTCCAAATATTCCCTTTTCTATAAAAATGCACCAAAAAAAGTGTAGGCAATATTATTTGCTACTGTGTGTTACCCAATATACATGCCATACAAAGAAAATTACCATTCATTAACAAAAACTGTTTGTTTAACCCAATGTGTTCCACTTTTGCCTGCCTCTGTGCCTGCTTTCCACTCATAATCTTTAAAATATTCAGATCATTAAAAGGTATGAATTCTTGTTGGCTGTTCATTTGGCATCTTCTCATTCCTGGGGTGGTGTTTCTTCTCCATCTCCAGGGAATGTTGTTCAGTTTGCACATCACAGGGATTGAAACACAACTGTTAACATTGCTACATAACAGTTAATCTAAGTCCTTTCTTGCTGGCATCACATTGCACAACAACTTCATCACTGACTTCATAGCGCTTCAACACTTGGCATTGTTGTATAGGATGAGCTGAAGGGCTAAAATTGATGATACTTGACAGCTGTGTGATCTTGAATGAGCCCTATGAACATTCCTGTACGTGCCAAAGATGCCATAATCAAAATTACTTTTCTGTACTTGCTCAGCTTGTCTTCTGCACTGGCTGTTTGTTACACTGTATATGACAGAGAGTTTCATTCCAAGTTGCTAGACTTCACCTCAGACCAGGTGAACGGTGCGAGGAACAACCTCAGCTTTTAGACCAGCCATCAATTGAGGGGTCCCTGATGGGCAGAAGGGCATGAGGCTTATTGCTTTCTTTTCCTTCCTTTTTCAACCTCATTTATTATATAATAAATATTCCTTTCTTTATCGTCTTTTATTATTACTCAATAAGTGTTCATATTTAAGCAAATTGCTGTTGTCAAGCCTTCTCTTAACTACATTTAACCGAATCTGAAAAGAACCTCTTGGATACACTCTGTGATCCAAGACAGTTGTCATCACTAGCAGTTTGATGCAAGTGAAAGCTGCTTCTTGTTCTGAGATCTAATGCTGATTATTTATTCTTAGCTTGTGTAGAGGATCACACACTGATGACAAATTAAGCAAGACCTTTGTCAAGTGGTTCACAAATCAAACAAGCCATTGTATCACATTCACATGTGTTCTCACTGTACTTCTATTACAGCTGCCACTTAATCAGGATCAGGATGAAGAACTTTCACTGTAAGTATAGAGCATATGTACTCTATTTCAGTCATCCGCAAATGCATATTTTCTTGTTCAGCTTCAGGTTCATCTGGCAAGCTCTCTCTAGCAGCTGCACCAGATTCTGATTGCGACTTCTTCAAATTTATCTCCACATCCACAGACTAGCAGATCATCTGCAGTTACTTCCACTCTAGCAAGATCACCGACTATCTCATGCTGTCTGCATCAAAACAATTCTGGACTGTGAAAATACCAAACAGAATGCAAAATTATTTTTACCTCCCACATGGCATTCAGAGTGTAGCCACAAAACTGCTGCTTCACTTGCAAGCATCCATTCTTTGCAATTAAGGTATTAAAGACCTTTACCTTTGAAAGTTGCAACAAAATTTCAATGGTTGGCATGGGGTGGTGATATCTCCTTAAAGGTCTGTTGAGATCCTTTGAATCTATGGATGCTTTCAACATTCAGGTTTTGTTTCAATGATGCCATACTGATAATCTAGATTGCAGAAGATGTCACTTCCTTAGTCATTCCCTTCTCTTGTGCTCCTTTATCTCGTCTTCAAGGCTGGATTTGAAGAAAGCTGGAAATCTTATCAGCGTGCAGTGAGTTGGTCTCAATCTCGATTCTTCAAGATGATAATCACCAGAAAGACATCTGTGACCTGTGAAAGCACCTTTATAATTTGTTAGGATCTATTCAGCAATCAATAGCTTGGTGCCCTGCAAAATGCTATAAATTTCTTCTTGCATGTGTTGGATTACCAGAATAAGCTTTAGATTTGTTTCAGCTGCGAGGCGTGGACTTACAATGAGTGGTATCTGCAGACTCCTGAGGTGTTAAAAGAAAAGATGTTTATCCTACCTATTAAAAACCCAACAGCATAAACATTTAAAGCCATTAGCTTTGATGTTAGTTCAGACAAGTTTATGATTGAAAAAGCTTTTTTTTAAAATTCAGTTCAGAAAATACCCAGATTGAGTTCAGAAGCAAGTTTAGCTATACTGCCGAGAACCAGTCATGTCAGCGGAAGGATTTCCAAGTCTTCTAAACCAAGGAAGTTTGGTTAGAAATCTGTAGGTTAATAGAATTTAGGGAGTTGAGGCTCTGAGATTTGTCATTAGTTAATGTCAGCAGACTTGGAAAGGACTCCTCAAATTGTTTCCACAGTCCATGGCAAAGAAATTGTAAGGAGTCAGAGTTGAGGTGGGATATAATTTCTCTGGACTTGAATCTCTAATGAATAGTCTCAAGGAACAGTTTGAAATTTTCATTTGCTGCATGAGGAGATCATTCCAACTATCTTCTATCTTTATAGAGCTTGGTTTGCAGTTTTTCTTCTTCATAAAATCCCTACAGTGAAGATAGATGCCATTTACCCAGCAAGTCTGCACTGACCCTCCAAACAGCCTCCTACTCAGACCTAACCTCCACCACCCTAATCCTGTAACCACTATTTACCATGGTTAATCTGCCTAGTTTATACATCCCCAGACACTACAGGGTAATTTAGTATGGCCAATCCACCTAATCTGAACATCTTTGGATTGTGGGAGGTACACTTTTTATGGCATTGAAGAAAATCTTCAACCTTGTGTGACTATGTCTCAGTGACTAAGCATTTTGTTAACAAAACAAGGAAAAATAATTTATTGAGCCAGGTTTCATTCTGGGATCTGATTTATCCAGTTGTATCATCACCTGGGATCATGACAACACAAGGAGTCCTTTAAATGGGAATTCTCCAAAAGGCAATGTGCATGAACAACATTCTGCCTCGCAAATGGGACTGCAGAATTTATAAACATCAACACATGCCAAGTAGAGGGTGAAAGTTTTCCTGTACTTCATTGTTTAAGAAACAACTGTAAATAACTCATGTTTTAATCTCAGGAGACTTGGCCACGTGTTTCCAAAAGAAATCAGCTCAAAGTATATTGTGTATATAAAAATGATTACAGAATCACCAGATATGACTCAGTTTTATTGTGCCATGGCTCACGTTTAAGGGGGCAATTAAACTGGATGCCATCTTCACTAAGGTCCTTCACCAACTTCTACAGATGCACCATTGAAAGCCTACTGTCCAGATGCATACGGCCTGGTGTGGCAACTGCTCCGCCCAGGACGTAAGAAACTACACAAGTTGGTGTGCACAACCCAGACCATCACAGAAGCCAACCTTCCATCCATGGACTCTACTTACATGGTTCGCTGCCACAGAAAAGCAGTCAACAAAGACCCAGTGCACCCTGGTAATGACCTCCTACAACCACTTCAATCAGGCAGAAGATACAGAAGCCTGAACGCGCACACACGAGCAGGTTGAGGAACAGATTCTTTCTGGCTGTTATCAGACTGTTGAATGGACGCTAGCCTCACATAATGTAACTTGCAATGTAACCTGTACACCTCTAAGTCTTTTTGATCCGTACATCCTTTGCTTGCTGTGGTCTGCCTGTACTACTCATAAACAAGTATTTTCACTGTATTTTAGTACAGGTGATAATAAATCATTAATTCATACAATCACTACATTTTATTTTTGCTAAGGGACAATTGTAAATATATTTTTTTACAAATAATTCTTTACAAATTTTACAAGAATTTAACAGGTATTGTCTAATTAAATTTCTCATGATGCATTGTCAAACTTTAATACTGATCAGGCAATGCCCTAAAACTTCCTTTTTCTACATCCATTGAAGAAAATAGATGCAAGTTATCCTTGGTTGCCAACAGAAAACTGGATATTTGGGTGACAGGAATAAAGCTTGAATTATTATGTTGGTTTTACTCCTGCTGAAAATGTGCCAAAACACTGGAGACTACTGCTCCTATCCCATAGGTAACAGAGATAAATTGATAATTATATTTATTCCTAAAACTGGTGAAATCTTCCAGGACAGTGATCCACTTGTAGGATCTTTGATACAACGTACAGCTTATTGGAACATTGTGAATGCATTGCCCATAATTCATCCGTTGATTTTCCATTCCATTAAATTTTCTGGCACAGCACCACGGATAATTTTAAATTAAGTCTTTCCATATCTGCAAAACCTTACTAGTGATGCAAAATCTCATTAGATCGCTCCTTTTTGTGAAGTTTCAAATGATCCAATCCAAAAGCAGACAAATAGCAACCTGAAGTTTGGCTTTGAAGTAAAAATATTGCAATTGTTGCAATGTTTCACTGATATCTGAATGATGAACATGACAGGTGTCAGCATGACCAGGGTACAAGCTTTATTTCACAGATGCACTAATTTTCTTTTGATTCATTTCCTGTTGATGTCATCAGTGTCACTGATGCATTAGACATAAAACAGGGTGTCTCACATTATACTAGAAAAGGAAAACTGGCTTCATGAAAATCTATCTGGTGAATTGCTTTTCCTTAAGAAATAAGGTGAAATGCATATTGCTATTTTTGTCATCTATGCAAACAATGTATCAATGCAGCTTGAAATATTAATGTCATTGCTTTCTTTTCGTTTCATACCTATGCAATTTTTGCTCAATGAGTAAAAGTTGGCTTGAGAAAATTTAGGCTGTTGATGTGAACTAAAATCTGCATGGTTAATCCTTGAAACAACTCTTTAAAAAAAATCCCTGTGGCCACTTGGGTGAGATGTGAGAGAATCACCATGCTGACGGAATCATTCCAACATAAGATACTGCCTTCAGGTGAGGAAGGAATAAAAAAAAAGGGCAAAAGCAATACCCAGGCAAGAAGAAACAACTGGAAGTTCACCTGTACGAAATCAGTATCTAAAATAGCATTCGCAATTCAGAAGGATATCTGAAATAATACAATGAACACGTAGTAGATTTTATTACTAGATTAGATAGGGAGGGAAGTAATCTCAAGGTCTTTCACAGCTTAGATGGGAACAAATTAATACACAAATGTTGTGGAAATTACATATTAATAAACTATTAGTGATTTGTAGTCAATGGAACTGTGAATACAATTAAAACAACAAAAACGCAAAGCTTCAACAGTGCTTGTTTAGATTCAATAAAGCAATAGTTCTTGCACTGATTTAGTTTATTAACTTGTCAAGAATGAAAATGGAATCCAATTTTTGGGAAAACAATAGGATAATCAACCCCAAACAAACTTAGAAGAAAGCTTCTGAAATGCTTAACTCCAACAAATATAATTCTGTTAGCCATACTTATGGAAGTAGCTAATTCCAATGTATCTCCAGTATCAACCTATTATTGAACTAAAATTAGAAAAATGAAGTAAAGTTTTTTTTATTGTTTTACAGTTGTGGCTGAAACTGGCTGAACCAACATTTTCTGCCCATTCTGACAGCTCTTGAGAAGTTGATGGTGAATGACCTTTTGGAATCACTGCAATCCATTTGATGCAGTGCTGTTAGAATAGGAGCTCCACGAGTTCAGTCCAACTACAGTGAAAGAACTACATTAAAGTGGTTTGGAGCAGAACTTGCAGGTGCTAATGCTCCCATTTTGCCTTGGTCTTATTAAGTGGCAGAGGTCACAGGTTTGGAAGGTACTGCTGAAGACTTGGTGAGTTACTGCAATACATCTTATAGATGGTAAACACAGTTTACATTGTGCATTGACGATGGTGGGAGTGTCAATAATGCAGGCTGCTGTGTCCTGGATTTTATTTGATTTATTTATTGGCTCATGTATTTTTATATAAAATACAGTGAAAAGTGTTGTAGTATTTTTTTTTAAAAAGTGAGCTGTTGGAGCTACATTCATTCAGGTTAGTGAACAGTATTCAACCCCACACTTGACTTGATCCTTATGGATGACTGTCATATTTTGAGGAGACAGGAAGTGACTTAGTCAGAAGCTGGGAATTCTTCAGTGACTTACTCCTGCAATCACAGTATTTGCGAGGCTTCTCTCCAGTAAAGATTTATTCTCTCCAGTAAAGATTTAAGATGGGGGGGGGGGAAATACTCCTAAAGTTAACACTGACAGTACTAATTACTCTAAAGCAGGACTTTTCCCCCTTTTTTCCCCAAAACATCTTGTCTTAGAAACTGCTGCCTAATTGGTTGGCCAGCAACTCAGCTGCCTTTCGAGTCACAGCTGACAGTGGTGGCCATTCCTGAGACTCTAAGTAGTATGGGTTGATCAGTTATTATATCAGCTTGATCAGTGGCAGGTAGGAGGATAAGTTCAAGAGACAGTGTGGGCAAGGGTTAAAGGGGGACAGATATCCTTCAGTAGTGTGCTACAGAAGAGTCCAGGGGTCTGCAAAAAAGGGATAACTACTTGACAGACATAAGTCCGCAAGCTAAAGCTTCCTGCAGGTCATAAGCCTCCGTCTGCCATTGGTAAACATGAGTGGTTGTTAGATGAGGCCTTTAAGCGATCACTAATTGGACAAAGACCCAGAAAAAAGTATTCTGTCTTAATGCCATGAGGATCTTGTAATGCAGTGGTAGTGTCCCTCCCTCTGGGCCAGGAGGGCTGGGTCCAAATCCCACTTGCTCTGGAGGTGTGTAATAACACAGGCTGAACATGTTGATTAAAAATCCCTCCTGCCTGACTCCTCCCCAAGCCCCCGTGAATTTCGGCCAGGTCAGGGTAGGTGGCGGGAAGGCCAACTAGTGGATTTTACATATACCTGAGGCTTCAAATCTGCTGCTGGAGTAGTATAAGCCATAAATTCATCCCACTGCTGATCTTATGGTTGAAGGAAGGTTATAGGTGCAGTAGCTGAAAATGGTTTGGCCTAGGATGCTATTTTGAGGAACCCCTGCAAGCGTTGACATCACCAACCTTCAAGTAACCAGAGCCATCACTCTTTGGGCTTGGCCTGCCTCCAACCAGTAGAGATTTCCCTTGATTCCTATTGAATGCAATTTCGCTAGAGTTCCTTGATGCCACAATCAGTCAATTGCTGCCTTGATATCAAGGGCAGTTACTTTCTGGAATTCAGCTCTACATTTTATTTATAATTTATAATTTATAGTAGCATTGGAACAGCTTGGCTAGGTGCCTGGCTGGTTTGAGAGTACAAGGCTTCAGTACTATTGTAAGAACACTGTCAAGGCCCATAGTCTTTGCAATATCCAGTGCCTCTACTCATTTCCTGACATCACGTGTTATCTGAGATGTCAGGGAGCTCAGAAGGAGGCAGAGATGAATCATTTACTTAGAACTTCTAGGTGACGATTGCTGTGGCACTGATGTGCTGGACTCCTCCATCATTAAGAATGGAAATAATGATGTAGCCTTCTCATCCAGTGAGGTTTTTAATGAGCCACTACCATTCATGACCAGATGTGGTAGATCTGCAAAGCATACATTTAATCTGTCCATTGTGTGAATACTCAACCCTGTGTTTGCAATCTGCTTCTGCTATTTTCAATGGAATTACTCCCTGCATTGCAGCTTCACCAAGTTGACATTTTACTTTTAGGTATGTCTGGGTCTGGTCCTGACATGGACCACTTCACTGAACCGGGGTCATTCCTTTGTTTTGATGGTAGTGGTAGATTAAGTGTGGACATCATCAGCTGAGGGAGGATGGTAGGTCGTAATTAGCAGGGGGTTTCATAACAACACAGGTCTTAGGACCCTGAGTAAGCCATTTATCCCTGCATGCTTATTCCACTATTCAGTAAGATCTTAATTGAACTGGCTCTGATTCAAGCTTCACTTTCCTAATTGTACCCCATTGACTCCATCACTATTAAAAATCTAATTCAGTCCTTCATAAATTTAAAGATCTAGCCTCTATTACTTCCCAGAGAACAGAATTTCAGATTCTAATGACTGTCAGAGAAATGAAACTTGTCTCAAGATCTCTTATTCTTAAACTATGTCCTCAAGTTTTAGACTCCCTCACAAGGTTTAACATCATTTGCCAAACCACTCTGTCCTGTCCATTCTGTGAAGAACTCTGTGCCTCAATAAGATCACATCTCATTTTTGTAAACTCCAAATGGACATAGGCCTATTCTGTTCAACGTTTCTTTTTAAGTCCTTAATCCCAGGAATGAATTTAGTGAACCTTCTCTGAACTGTTTGCTGAAGTAATTGTACCTTTCTTTCAAATAAGGAGAGCAAAAATATGTGTTCAGTACTCTAGATGTGGTCTCATGAATATCCTGTGCACCTGCAGTAAGGCTTCTCTACTTCAATGTTCCTTTCCCTTTGCCAAAAATAATAACATTCTATTTGCCTTCCTAGTTTCTTGTTCTATCTGCATTAACATTATGTGACTCATATACCAAGACACCCAGATTCCTCTGTACCAAAGTTCTGCATTCTCTCTCCATTTAAATAGCAAACCGCTTTTCTATTCATCCTGCAAAAAAAAATGGACAAGCTCACATTTACCCACATAACACTTTATCTGCCATTTTTTGCACACCCACTTAACCTGTCTACATTCCTTTGCAGACTCTCTAGCTCCTCTTGGCAGTTTACTTTCCTAACATCAATCCTAACCAATCCTAACATCATCATCAAATTTAGCTACCATGCATTCGGCTACCTCATCCAAATCACAGATATAGATTTTAAATGATTGAGGTCCCTACACTGATCCCTGTGACACTCCACTAGATACAGTTGCCAAAATCCAAAGAAATTATCTACTTAACCCATCCCCATGTTTTCCATGACATTTGGAGATGTCATGAGATCTCAAATCAATATTGAGAATTTTAAGGGGCAACTCTCTCTCAACTGTGTACCACTTTTGCTGGGCCTGTCCTGTAATTCAAACAGGACACATCCGGGGATAGTGATGGTGGTGTCTAGGGTATCATCAGTAAGTTGTGATTCTGAGAGAGTAACTACATCAGGCAGTTTTGACTAACTCATCTGTGGAACAGCTCGCTCAACTTTGGCATAAGACGCCCAGTGTTAGCAAAGCTGGATGTCCTGCTGTTGCTTCCAGTGCCTTAGTCAATACTGGGTGATCTATATGATTGTATTCCCTTTTTAATTGCATAGCCTGCTGGACTATTTCAGAGAGCAGTGTAGAGTTAACCATATTGCTGTGAATCTGGAATCACATTTAGGACAGACAAGCTAAAGATAAAAGATTTTTCCCTTAAGGGCATTCATGAACCAGATGCATTTTTACAACAATCAATGACAGTTTCATGGTCACCATTACTGGTGCTTGCTTTTGTTTCCAGATTTATGCTTAATTGAATTTAAAATTCACCTACACCCATGATGGGAACTAAACCAATTCTAAGCAGTATTAGTCCAGTCCTCCAAGTTACTAATCCAGTGATATTACCACCATGGTACCACCTGTCCCTAAACTGAACAACTGTTCAAGAGAATGACTTAACTACAGCAAAGGAAATCTAATTTTCCCTATGTTATTTGCAAGCATTCCTCAGTATGTTTGAGTGAGAAAGAATGGCTTATGAATGTGCAAGCACTGAGGTATACGCTCACTCAGATGACATGTGCTCTGTTGATGCCTAGATGAACCTGGGCAAATGTGAGTGGGGAAAACTACATATACTTACACTAATTAAAAAAAAAGGTCAGATTCAAACGTTTATCTAAAGGGGTAGTGATGCAGAATCTATTAAACAAGCAATTAAAGCAAAACTATTAAATAACAATATGGATGATGTGGCATCAAAACCATATGTGTTTACAACATAGAAAGAAATTCAATCCGTCATGTTTGTACCAGCTTTCCGCTAGAGAAGTACAAAATCAATCCAACTGTTCAGCCCTTGCCTCATATTTGTCTCTCATTTCAAATATTTATCCAACTAATCATTAAAAGACGCAATGATCAACCATTCCATGCTTTGTATCTCACCAATCTTCTGCATGAAGGAGAACATTGTGAATATCTAGTTTGTAGTTCACAAGCTTTAGCACATAATTTTTGGGTTTCTGGAATTAAATTCCTAACCCCAGAAAATGGGATCAATGTAACTAAAGAAAGACTGGAGTCTATTATATGTAATCGCTTGGAGTTATGTTCAGTTAAGAGGTTAAGAGCTAGAAAGGTAAGATAATAAAACAGCAGATGGGATCACTTTGCAAATGAACTGGAATTGTGCTGTCTCAAATCCATGAAAAAAAAGTGCATTTCAGACAGATTATTTTGGGGGTTTAAAGTTAAATTTGTTTAAGGGAATTGAATGAACCCAGAAAGGTTGTAAAACCGGTTTACTTCATCAAAGCAAAGAGGAAATTGTAAATGAGAAATAATTAATTTAAAAGGATGGGATAATGACATCCTGGACCAGGCCATGTTATTATGGAGATTGATGGACACAGACTTAAAGCACAAGAGGGGGTCATTCAGCCCATCGTGTCTGTGGTGGTCAACAAAGATCTGACTAGATTAATCTTACAGCTCTTGGCCCATAGCCCAGTATGCAATGGCAACACAAGTGAATATCTAAGTTAGTTTCTGACTCAACCACCCTTTCAGGCAGTGAGTTCCAGATTCCCATCGCACTCAGGGTGAAAAAGAAATCCACCTCAACTTCTTAGCCTTCTACCTCTTATTTTAAATCTATGCTCCCTCGTTATTGACCTCTCTACTAATTGTAAAAAGGTCTTCCTGGCCACCCTGTATATCCCCTCATAATTCTATATGTTATTGTCAGATCTCTTCTCAACCTTTGCTGTTCCAAGGTATTAAACCCTGTCTGTTCAATTTCCCTCCAGCCCAGACAGCATCCCCATAAATCTCCTTCGCACCCTCTCTAGAGCAATCACATCCGTCCTATAATGTGATCAAAATTTTATGCGGTACTCCTATAGTGGCCTATGTAGCATTTCATATAGTTCCAATATAACCTTCTTGCTGTTCCATGACTCAGCTAATAAAGACAAGGATACCATATGAGATAATAGGAACTGCCGATGCTGGAGTCTGAGATAACAAGGTGTAGAGCTGGATGAACACAGCAGGCCAGGCAGCATCAGAGGAGCAGGAAAGCCGACGTTTCGGGTCTGGACCTTTCTGAAGAAGGGTCCAGACCCAAAACATCAGCTTTCCTGCTCCTCTGATGTTGCCTGGCTTGCTGTGTTCATCC
>NC_063341.1:31146618-31200373 GCF_021869965.1 Rhincodon typus | reverse complement strand
CTGATTTACAGCATCCATAGTTCTTTCATTTTTTTACTTCGTAGTAATTAGACATAGTTATCAATGGACATCTGAAAGTCAATCCAATTGGGCTGATGGGGAAAGATGGTTTACTTTGTAGAGGTGTAAATGATTCAAATCCAATTCTTCACGAGCATTAGCTCATTCCACAACTGCTTATTTAGAGATAAATAAGCAATCACAATTCAGATTGGCCACAGGTATGATTAACACATGAAGTAGAAAGATACCGTCCTGGTTAAGATATCATATTGGACCACACCGAAAGGAATCTAATGCATCATTAGCTATACTCTGACTTGCCTAGATAGACCAAATATAGTGATTAGCAACTATATGGCAAATTTCATTTCTTTGCACTCATATCCTTTAAACTAGCAAACATAAAAGCATATTCATTGGTTTTGAAGAGAAAAAAGGTTTGTATACGATAGTGCAGCTGATTTTACATGGGACTGTGATAGGCAGGGTGCAAGGTGAATGTCAGCACCAATGCTCCTTACTCAACCATCTCTGTTTTTAAAAACAGTCGTATGTTTAAGTTTCTTCCAGTAGCCATACATGCACACTAGCTTCTAGGCTGCTGCACAACTGTGGAGCTTTTTGGGAATGCAAGACCTAAATGTTTGTCCTGGGTGGTTCTAATTCCCGAATGTACCACATGCTGAAGGTCACCTGACCACCTGAAATGGGCCTAAAATGGCAGCTGGTCACTAGCTATGTAAAGTATCTTGGGCATAGGTAGCTGCTGCCAACATCAAGGGGATGGACATTAGAAACAATATTTTGCAGTGGGAGAGGAGTTCATGTGGCTCTCTCAAGAAGCATTGGGAAGAGATACCTTAATTTTCCTTGTGGGCACTTCTGTTTTTCCTAGCCCAACCAGTCTTCACCTGGCAAGAAAGCCACAAATAACCCCACACTCAGGCCATCATTTGAAATTATAGGTGGAGTTCAATTAAGTCTTTGAATCCCAATTACATACTTAAAGAGGGACCCTGTCAGTTTCAGGTAGGTGGCCATGCTGCTGGTTCAGAAAAACAATGCAGCAGAAATTTTGTAAGACAAATTATTTTTCTGGGGTGAGGGATGTTCGCAGTGAGATGAATTACCCACTGATTTCATTGCCTAAGCTTCCAAGTTCTCCCTGATTCACAAGGATAAAATTATTCCTTTTATAAAACAAAATCTACTTTATGAATAAAGTGGTTCAATTTTTGGTGCACTTTTAAATGTCCAACATTTTATGGTAGAGAGATTATGCAGGACCTGACACATCACTTCTACATGTAGCAGACCAACTGCATTGTAAATACAGAGAACCTGTGCACAAAATACACAAAAGGCTTAAGACTTAATTACCTACATTACAGAGAACTCTTCCATTACATGATTTCAGTAACCGATAATCTATCGTATCAGGACCGTGTTACGTTTCTTTGCAATCTTCTGAGACCATGAAACTAGTGTGCTAAAGAAGCCTACCAACTAAAAGATGAAAATCTAAAGAGACATTATTTTGAACTTTCATTTGTTTATGTTTTAGAGATGGGATAAATTATTATCTTGATGTAAACTGAGTAATCCAAGTTGATAATACAGAATTTTTGGAAGGAACAACATAATGGCCTGAAGAGTAGTTTCATATTCTACACCGACTTATATAATGGCATTGCTGCTCCAGCACTGCTATCTAAAGAGCTACAGATGAAAACAAAATAAATGCCTCTTTGCACATCTGCAATGATAATGGAGGATCCTCTACTAATCCCAATGACTACTGAAGCCCAGTTGCTGGGCTGCAAGACAAATGTATCATTAGTTACCTTAAAATATATGACGCAGTATCTTTAATGATGAAAACTTTGAAGCATAGTCTTGACTGCCTAAGATCAAAGCATCAATGTAATTTGCATGAAATATGAGTTACCCAGTTCAACGATAATTTTTATTGCTACAAGTTATACTTTAATAAAGCGAAAGAGCAAGCCTTGGGCTATGCACTGACTGAGGTAGTTTTTCTTTGCATAGGAATGTTAAAAATCACTCATACTATGGCAAGGTAGCTATTTTGGGAATACAACTGTTTTTATATGATTTTAATCAAAGCACAGAATGGCTTGAATTGTCAAGTTTCTGTTGTATGTTATTAATAGAAAAGTATATATTTTTTTAAAATCACTGACTCAAACAGACATTATTGCTCCTTTTCCAGAACATTCTATTTGCAGATAAATTTAAGAAAAAAAAACTACGAAGTGTAAGAAAGATTTCATTCTTCATGGCAAAATTGACATGGATGTAATTTATGTATATACTTGGATTGATATTTTGCAAATGCAACCTTAAATTCAACTTTACCACATAATCCAGCCAGATACACTGCAAAAGCATGCTTGTAAATAGTAATCATTTTGTGTAGGGTGCGACAGGCAACCAGTACCCATATGTTTCAACCTCAACAAAGGAGTCAAGAAAATCTGCTCAAATAGATACTTTTAAGGATCAGTAGTTTCCTTTGATCTTTAGAGAGTATCTTAAAGGTTGATTTTGATACTCATCAACACATAATTATTATATTCCTAACTTTACTCTGAGGCATTTAACTACTGAAAACAAGTTGGCAGACACACTGGCTCTGTCATTCACTTGCCAGAGGAAACAGAACTTCCCATTTGTATATGTACCATGATTTGCGTCAATATATGCTATTTCAGAAAAATAGCCTGCAATTTGTTTCCATTGCAGTATTGCTTTTGGTTGTACTTCCAAACTTAATTGATCATGGTATGGCCCAGCTGAAGAAACCCACATATGCTGCTGTACTACATAATTAAGTGTCAATAAATAATTGTGCTCAGGATGTCAGTAGTTATGGTATATTCTCTGGAAGTGTTTAAGTCTAGTTAGTGAAGTGTGCAAGTTACAGTGAAGCAGAATCTGAAGCAGTAGTTTAAATTGCAATAGGGTAGGTGATGGCCTAGTGGTATTATCCCCAGACTATTATTCCAGACTATTATTCCAGAAACCCAGCTAATGTTCTGGGATTCGAATCCCACCCCAGCCGGTAGTGGAATTTGAATTCAATAAAAAAAATAGTCTGGAATTAACAATCTACTGATTACTATGAAATCATTGCCAATTGTTGGAAAAACCCATCTGGTTCACTAATGTCCTTCAGGGAAGGAAATCTGCCACCCTCACCTGGTCTGACCCACATGACTCCAGACCTACAGCAATGTGGTTGATTCTCAGCTGCCCTCTGAAATGGCCCAGCAAGCCACTCAATCGTACCAATCAGTACAAAGTCTCAAAGAAATGAAACTGGACAGATTACCTGGCATTGACCTAGGCACCGGAAAAGACAAACGGCAGAAACAGCTCTGTCGACCCTGCAAAGTCCTCCTCATATAACATCTGAGGTCTAGTGCCAAAGTTGGGAGAGCAATCTCACAAACTAGTTAAGCAACAGCCTAACATAGTCATACTCAGGAGGGAGTTGCTCTGGGAATCCTCAATATTGGCTCTGGACCACATGAAGTCTTGTGACTTCAAGTTAAACATTGGCAAGGAGGCCTCCTGCTGATTACCATGTACTGTCCTCCCTCAGCTGTTGGGTCAGTACTCCTCCATGTTGAACAACACTTAAAGGAAGCACTGAGGATGGCAAGGGCACAAAATGTGCTCTGGATGGGGGATTTCAATGTCCACCACCAACGGTGGTTTGGCATCAGTACTACCAATCGAGCTGGACAGGTCCTAAAGGCCATAGCTGCTAGATTGGGTCTGCAGCAGGTGGTGAGGGAGCCAACAAGAGGGAAAAGCATACTTGACCTCATCCTTGCCAATCTGCCAACTGCAGTTGCATCTGTCTATGACAGTATCAGTAAGAGTGACCATCGCACAGTCCTTGTGGAGATGAAGTCCTGCCTTTACATTGAGAATAACTTCCATTGTGTTGTGTGGCACTATCACCATGCTAAATGGGACAAACTTCCCACAGATTTAGCAACTCATGACTGGGTATCCATGAGGCACCATGGGCTATCAACAGCAGCAGAATTGTACTCCGTTCCAATCTGTAAACTCATGGCCCGGCATATCCCCCACTCAATCATTACCATTAAGCCAGGGGATCAACCAGAGAGTGCAGGAGAGCATACCAGGAGCAGCACCAAGCATACCTGAAGATGAGGTGTCAACCTAGTGAGGCCACCAAACATGACTACTTGCACGCCAAACAGCAAAAGAAACAGGTGACAGACAGAGCTCAGCGATCTCACAACTAAAGAATCAGATCTAAGCTCTGCAGGCCTGCCACATCCAGTCGTGAATGGTGATGGACAATTAAGCAACTCACTTGAGGAGGAGGCTCCAAAAATATCCCTATCCTCAAAAACGGAAGATCCCAGCACACCAGTGCAAAAGATAAGGCTGAAGCTTTTGCAGGGTAATCCATTTCGGCCTCCTCTAGTGGTCCTCTGCATTACAGATTCAGTCTTCAGCCAATTCAATTCACTCTACATGATATTAAGAAACAGCTGGAGACACTGGATACTGCAAAGTCTATGGGCCCTGACAACACTCCAGCAATAGCACTGAAGACTTGTGCTCCAGAACTTGCTACTCCCCTAGCCAAGCTGTTCCAGTACATCTACCTGGCACTGTGGAAAATTACCCAGGTATGTCCTGTACACAAAAAGCAGGACAAATCCAACCTGGCCAATTACCGCCCTATCAGTCGATCATCAGTAAAGTGATGGAGGGTGTCATTAACAGTGCTATCAAGCAGCACCTGCTCAGCAATAACCTGCTCAGCGACGCCCAGTTTGGGTTCAGCCAGGGCCACTCAGCTCCTGAGCTCATTACAGCCTTGGTTCAAACATGGACAAAAGAGCTGAATTACAGAGGTGAAGTGAGAGTGATAGCCCTTGGCATCAAAGCTACATTCAATAGAGAGTGTAGCATCAAGGAGCCCTAGCAAAACTGGAATCAATGGGTATCAGGGGACAAGCTCTCCACTGGTTGGAGTCATACCTGACATACAGGAAGATAGTTGTGGTTGTTGCAGATCAATCATCCCAGCTCCAGGACATCTCCTCAGGGTAGTGTCCTAGGTCCAACCATCTTCAGCTGCTTCATCAATGATCTTCCCTCCATCATAAGGTCAGAAGTGGGGATGTTTGCCAATGATTGCACAATGTTCAATACTATTCATGATTCCTCAGATACTGAAGCAGTCCTTGTTCACATGCAACAAGCTCTGGACAATATCCAGACTTGGGCTGATATGTAGCAAGTGACATTCGCACCACAGGAATGCCAGGCTATGGCCATCACCAATAAGAGACAATCTAACCGCCATCCCTTGACATTCAGTGGTGTCAACATCACTGAATCCTCCACTATCAATATCCTGGGGGTTATCATTGACCAGAAACTCAACTAGACTCACCACATAAATGCAGTAGCTACAACAACAGGTCAGAAGCAAGGAATACTACAGCGAGTAACTCACTTCCTGGCTCCTCAAAGCCTGTCCACCATGTACAAGGCACAAGTCAGAAGCGTGATGGAATACTCCCCACTTGCCTGGATGAGTGCAGCCCCAACAACGCTCAAGAAGCTTGACACCACTCAGGACAAAGCTGTCCACTTGATTGGCACTACATCCACGACTGACGCTCGTTGCAGCACTGTGTACTAACTACAAGATGCACAGCAGAAATCCGCCAAAGATCCTCAGACAGCACCTCCAAACCCACGACCACTTCCATGTAGAAGGACAGCAGCAGACGTATGGGAACACCACCTTCAAGTTCCCCTCCAAGCCACTCACCATCCTGACTTGGAAACATATCCCTGGGTCAAAAGATATACTGTCGCTGGGTCAAAATCCTGAAACTCCCTCCCTAATGGCATTGTGGGTCAACCCACAGCAGGTGGACTGCAGTGGTTCAAGAAGGCAGCCGGTGTGTTTGGTTGCAGACATTTTGTCACCCTGCTAGGTAACATCGTCAGTGCACCTCCGGTGAAGTGTTGTTCTGTCCCGCTTGATATTTATATGTCTCAGTTTGCTGGGGTGGTTGGCATTACTTCCAGTTCTGTTTTTCAGTGGTTTGTATATCGGGTCCAGTTCAATGTGTTTGTTGATGGAGTTCTGGTTGGAATGCCAAGCCTCCAGGAATTCCCTGGCAAGTCTCTGTTTGGCTCATGCTATTATGGATGTGTTGTCCCAGTTGAATTAGTGTCCTTCTTTTTCCATGTGTAGTGAGACCAGTGAGAATTGGTCGTGTCTCTTTGTGGCTAGTTGGTGTTTATGTATCCTTATTGTCAGTTTTGTCCCAGTTTGGCCTATGTAATGTTTCTCACAGTCCTTCCATGATATTTTGTATATTATTAGTTTTATTGGTTGTGGGTATGGGATCCTTTATGTTTGTCAGTAGCTGTTGCAGGGTGGTTGTTCGTTTGTGGGCCACACTGATATCTAGGGGTCTGAGAAGTCTTGTGGTCAACTCTGATACGACAGGGTGACTAGTGTGCCTGGCTGCGTTGTGTCTTCTTGTTGTGGTCTATTGTGGAGGTAACAGCGGATTGTGCTTTTTGGATACCCAATAAGGATACATAAACACCAACTAGCCACCAAGAGAACACCTGTGCTTCACCAGAGGCGCACTGATGATGTTACCTAGCAGGGTGATGAAACATCTGTAACCAAACACACTGGCTCGGCGAGCAAGTCAACTACCTCAAAAACATACCCTGTTTGCACTACATTGCAATGAAAAATTGAACTTCTCAAACCGCTCACTCCATCTCCTGTTAAAGCAGAGGTAGTCATCTATTAATTATTGATTTGTCAGAGAAGAACTCATATAATGCACGCTTAGCAATGAGATAGGGTCCATGCAGACACAGTAGGGACAGAGATATGAGAAATAATAGATATTGTCCTTTTGCGAGGGATGAAAAGTAATTCTAACTGTGGTGGGCAGCATGCCAGGTCCAGGTTTATTGATTTTTGATTCTTGTTTTAAATATAAGTGACAAAAGGCCAAGAAGCAATGAAAAATGGGAAATTTGGTCAATGCAAAAATGTATAAGTTATGCTGGAACGTGTTAAGACCATTACGAACGGTCAAGTTTGCAAAGGAATGTTAAACCATAGGAAAAGAAAGAAACAGGGCTGAAGGGTGAAAACATCACAAATCCTACAAAAGAAATAAGGAAAAAGAGATTAAAAATGTGACTTCTGAAAAATAACAGTAAAATCTGGAACTCTATTTTTTCTGTTTAAAGTTTGGATACTTCAAAACTTGCTGAAGAACAGTTTACTGTTCATTCTGTTCAGTCACATTTGATGATTAGAAAATTAACGAATTTTAATTAATCAGCTTACACACGCACACTGTGTGGTTTTACAGCCACATCTATGAGTTGAGGTTCAAGTCAGGCTGGTCAAGGAGAAGGCAAGGTCAAGAAACATCTTCAAGTTTAGATTTCTTTCTGACACTGTTTAATATACATTAAGACTAAATTGTACAATTCAAAAACACCAGGCTCTATTCTTAGATAACAACGTGTAGAGCTGGATAAACACAGCAGGCCAAGCAGCATCAGAGGAGCAGGAAAGCTGACGTTTCAGGCCTAGACCCTTCTTCAGAAATGGGGGAGGGGAAGGGGATTCTGAAATAAATAGGGACAGAGGGGGAGGCGGATGGAAGATGGATAAAGGAGAAGATAGGTGGAGAGGAGAAGGACAGGTCAAAGAGGTGGGGGTGGAGTCAGTAAAGGTGAGTGTGGGGGGGGAGTTAGGGAGGGGATAAGTCAGTCCAGGGAGGACGGACAGGTCTAGGGGGCAGAATGAGGTTAGTAGGTGGGAGATGGGGGTGGGGCTTGAGGTGGGAGGAGGGAATAGGTAGGAGGAAGGACAGGTTAGGGAGGTGCTATTCTTACGCTATTGAAAGAGTATTCCATGAACTCCATTGGCTAGTGCTCATTGGCCTTCTCCACACATGTCTCACAAGGCATTTCTACCATTCACATGGCTAGATTTAAGGCTTCTGTCCAACTCAACATCTTTCTCTCATTGTCTCTACTTAATTTCACCCACACTGTTTTGGTTATGGCCAATGAGGAGCAATTCGATGACATCATTGCAAAGTTACGCCGGAGTCCTAAAGCCCTTAACACAGCAATATTCTATGTAATGAATAACACTATCAGACTAAGGGCCCTCTAAACAAGGCATTCTTGTTTGGTCAGTGATGCAGTCTAATTTTTGTATGGAGCCAGACATCAGTAATCTATTAAAATACATATCTTAAAGAACCAGTCAGGAGATGAGAGGATATGACATGAAATGACCATCACCCTTAAGAAACCATTCAGAATTGTCAGGCATCACCGTACCCATCAGAAACCTATCCTGCATTGGCAAAGCCAGAGATCGGATATAACACTCATCATGCATTTGGATTATGTCTCTAAAAGATTAACGAGTACCAGCTTTCAACAGTACAGTGCTCAAAGCATTGAAGAAAAGCATAAGATAGACGATGGCCAACACAGCAAGACACATCACCGCAGTTAACTAGAAGTCCAAACTCAGTGTTCCAAAGTAAACTGACAGCTTCCAATGCCTTTAAGTACTGCATTTTACACTTATTATAAACAACATAAAAAATTTATGAAACCTGCAGCAACATACTTTTACCAAATATGGTCTATACGTTGCCTGAGTTAAGAATCCAGACTGGCTTGAAGTATTAAAGCTTAAAAAGCAATAACTAACACAAGGTTGAACAGTAAGTACTCACAAGGAATGATTATATTACCATCAAAGTTCAAGGAATATCTACGCAGAAATTTCACTCAATGCTAAATTTGGAGAGGAATCCTTCATCAATGGAGGGAGTAGATTCAACTGAATGGCTAATTTTTCTAATTCAGTGCTTTCTTATGTCACTATACCTCATTGCTAAAATGCAACTTACAAATAGGAGTCACCGATTTTAAATTAAGCTAATCTATAATAAGAACATGAGAAACCGGATGCAGGAATGGGCCTTCAACAAGATCATGGCTGATCTGCACTAGGCCTCAGCTCCTCTTTCGTGCTAGCTCAGCATAGTCCTCGACTCCCTGATGTTTCAAAACTCTAGCTATGTTTTCTTTACATGCTTTTTAGCGATCCAGCTGCCACAGCTTGAGGGTGGAAAATTCCAGACATCACAGAGAAGAAATTCTTTTCATCTCAGTTTTAAATGAGTGAGCCCTTATTCTGTAATTAGAACATCAAACAGTACAGCACAGTACAGGCCCTTTGGCCCACGATGTTGTGCCGAACTTTTACCCTAAACCTGAGGGCTATCTAACGTCCAACCCTACCTTATACAATCATCCATATGCCTATCTAATTGCCGCTTAAATGCCCCTAATGAGATCGACTCCACTACCCTCTCCGGCAATGCATTCCACGCCCCGACCACTCTGACTAAAGAACCTACCTCTGACGTCTCCCCCATATCTACCTCCACTCAATTTAAAACTATGCCCCCTTGTAATAGCTACCTCCACCCTAGGAAAAAGTCTCTGGCTATCCACTCTATCTATACCTCTGAACATTCTGTACACCTCTATCAAGTCACCTCTCATCCTTCGTCGTTCTAAAGAGAAAAGCCCTAGCTCTCTCAACCTTTCCTCGTAAGACCTTCCCTCCATTCCAGGCAACATCCTGGTAAATCTCCTCTGGACCTTTCCCAACGCTTCCATATCTTTCCTGCAATGGAACTGGACACAATACTCCAGATGTGGCCGAACCAGGCTTTTGTATAGCTGGAGCATAACTTCACGGCTCTTGAACTCAATCCCTCTATAAATGAAAGCTAACACACCGTACACCTTCTTAACAACTCTATCCACCTGGGTGGCAGCTTTCAGGGAACTGTGGACATGAACCCCAAGATCCCTCTGCTCCTCCACGCTGCCAAGAATCTTTCCGTTAACCCTGTATTCTGCTTTCAAGTTAGTCCTTCCAAAATGAATCACCTCACACTTTTCAGGGTTAAACTCCATCTGCCACTTCTCAGCCCAGCTCTGCATCCTATCAATATCCCTTTGTAACCTAGAACAGCCCTCCGCACTGTCCACAACTCGACCCACCTTCGTATCGTCCGCGAGCTTACTAATCCACCCTTCCACTCCTACATCCAAATCATTTACAAAAATCACAAATAGAAGAGGACCCAGAACAGATCCTTGTGGTACACCACTCGTAACTGAGCAATATTTTCCGTCCACTACCACCCTTTGTCTTCTAAGGGTTAGCCAATTCTGAATCCAATCTGCCACATTTCCTCCTATCCCATGCCTCCTTACCTTCTGCGTGAGCCTACCATGGGGAACCTTATCAAACGCCTTACTTAAATCCATGTGTACCACATCCACTGCTCTACCTTCATCCACGTGTTTGGTCACCTCTTCAAAGAATTCAATAAGGTTTGTGAGGCATGATCTACCCCTCACAAATCCATGCTGACTATCACGAATCAAACTGTGCCTTTCCAAGTGATCATAAATCCGATCTCTCAGAGCCCTTTCTAATAATTTGCCCACCACTGAAGTAAGAATAACTGGCCTGTAATTTCCGGGGTTATCCCCATTCCCTTTTTTGAACAAGGAAATGACGTTTGCCCCTCTCCAATCTGCCGGCACTCTACCCGTGGACAGTGTGGACGAAAAGATCATCGCCAAAGGCCCTGCGATCTCTTCCCTCACTTCCCATAGAATCCTTGGATAAATCCCATCAGGCCCAGGGAACTTCTCTATCTTCAAGTTCCTCAAAATTCCTAATACATTTCCTTACTAATATCGACCTCCTCTAACCAACCAGCCTGTTTCACACTGCCCTCCTCTACAACTAGGTCCCTCTTGGTTGTGAATACCGAAGAAAAGTACTCATTAAGGACCTCTCCTATCTCTTTAGGCTCCGTGCACAAATTCCCTTTACAATCCTTGATTGGCCCTACCCTTTCTCTGGTCAGTCTCTTATTTCTCACGTATGTGTAAGAAGCCTTGGAGTTTTTCTTGATCCTATCTGCCAAGGTTTTCTCATGCCCCCTTATCGCTCTCCTAAGCCCTTTCTTCAGCTCCTTCCTGGCTAACTGGTATTCCTCTTGAGCCTTTTCCGATCCTTCTTCCTTTTAACCAGTCGTTCGACCTCTCTTGAGAACTAAGGCTCCCTCACTCGACTGCATCTTCCCTGCCTGCTAGGGACAAACATATCGAGCACACACAGTATGCATTCCTTAAACAATCTCCACATTTCAATAGTGGTCTTCCCTGACAGCATCTGTTCCCATTTTATGTTACCCAGTTATGTCCCCTAGTTTGAGATTCCCCACCAGTGGAAATATCTTCTCAACATCTACCCTGTCAAGCCCCTCAAAATGCAAGCAAACTCTGACCCAATGGGTGACTAAGGCTCAAGACTAATTATTGAATTTCCAGTCACTTACAGTTTGACTTTTAAATAACGTTTAAGTATTCATGTTAGAAGTTACTCCAGAGATTTATTGATTATTACGCTGGGACTCAATTTTCATTGTTACAGACAGTCTTCAAATGTACAGATCTATAAATTGAAGAACATAAGAACTAGGAGCAGGAGTAGGCCGTCCGGCCCTTCGAGCCTGCTCCGCCATTCAATAAGATCATGGCTGATCTTTTTGTGGACTCAGATCCACTTACCCACGTTCTCAGCGTATCCCTTAATTCCTTTATTGTTCAAAAAAAATCTACCTTATCTTTAAAACGTTTACTGAAGTAGCGTCAACTACTTCACTGGGCAAGTAATTCCATAGATTAACAACCCTCTGGGTGAAGAAGTTCCTTCTCAATTCAGTCCTAAATCTGTTCCATCTAATCTTGAGACTATGCCCTCTTGTCCTAGCTTCACTTGCCAGTGGAAACATCCTCTCTACTTCTATCTTATTTATTCCCTTCATAATTTTATATGTTTCTATAAGATCCCCCCTCAATCTTCTGAATTCCAATGAATATAATCCCAATCTACTCAGTCTGTCCTCATAAGCCAACCCCCTCAACTCCGGAATCAACCTAGTGAACCTCCTTTGCACCCCCTCCAGTGCCAGTACATCCTTTCTCAAGTGAGAGAGCTGGGTCATTGGACATTTGCATCAAAATATATATTTTTTTTCTTTATTCATTCATGGAATGAGGGTGTCGCCGGCTAGACATTTATTGCCCATAGGGCAGTTAAGAGTCAACCACATAGCTGTGGGTCTGGACCCACAAGTAGGCCAGACCAGGTAAGGATGGCAGTTTCCTTCCCTCAAGGTCATTAGTGAACCAGACAGGTTTTTCCTGACAATCAACAACGAATTCATGGTCATCATTAGATTCTTAATTCCAGACATTTTATTGAATTCAAATTCCGCCATCTGCTAAGGTGGGATTTGAACCTGGTTCCTCAGAATATTATCTCGGTTTCTGGATTAGGAGTCCAGCAATAATACCACTAGGCCATCACCTCTCCTAACTATAATATCAAAAATCTGGAACAACACAAATAATCCACCCTCTTCCAGCGTAGATCTGTAGACTTTAAATTTCTACATGAACTTTTGTAATGAAAACATTTACTGGTAGTGGGAGAGGTCAAAGGAAACTAATGATTGTGTGGGCATGTTCTCATTTCATTTCAGTTGTGAGGTACCAGTAATGTCACTAGACGTGTAATCCAGAAACCCAATCTGGGGACATTAGCTCAAATCCCACCTTGACAAATGATGAAATTTGAATTCAATAAAATCTGGAATTCAAAGTTAGCCTACTGCAACCATGTTACCACAATGGACTGTCGTTTAAAGAAAACATCTGGTCCACTAATATGTTTTAGGGAAGGTACTCTGCCACCCTTATCTGGTCTGGCCTAGATGCGACTCCGGAACCACAGCAATGCAACTGACATTAAGTTTCCCTTTTACGGATGAACAACAAATGCCTGCAATGCCCGCATGAATGAATAAAAAGTTTGGAGTATCATTTCCTGTCTTTGACAGTATAACACTCGGCTACTATAAGGCAATTCAATAGAATGTGAAGGGTTGCTATGACATTTATCCAGAATGACAGTGTACGTAACCTATAAGCCCTTATATAGAGAATAAGTTCAACATCCAGAATTGACTACAACATAGCAATTTTACCAAGTGGTTTACTTTATGCTAAAAGCTTCAAGAGTGTGCATATCTGCAACTGTCACTCACATCTGAAGATGAGAGTACTCTCAAGGGGAGGCTAGGTAGTGCAATATGTGTTTTAAAATGAAAAAACACAGACACACAGACACAGACACAGACACACAGACACACAGACACACACACACAGACACACACACACAGACACACACACACACAATCCTGGAAATTGGATTTATTTGAAATTACCTTCATGCAACATTAATTATAATTACTGGCACAATACAATATATATGTAATTATAACTAATTATAATTACCAGCATTCACAAGAAGGAGCTAAATGATAAGTGGACAAGATATTGTCAGCTTGGCTCAGTTGGTAGCAATTTCACCTAAATGTCAGAAAATTACAGGTTTAACTCTCCCTCAAGGGAAAATTTCAAAATTAACATTTTAGCATCATATTCTGTGAATCCTGCATAAGGTTCAATTTTTCAAATGAAGGGTTCAAGTGAGACGCTGTCTGTTAGAACATAAGAACAAGGAGCAGGAGTAGGCCGTCTGGCCCTTCGAGTCTGCTCCGCCATTCAATAAGATCATGGCTGATCTTTTCGTGGACTCAGATCCACTTACCCGCGTTCTCACTGTATCCCTTAATTCCTTTATTGTTCAAAAAAAATCTACCTTTTTTTTGAAAACGTTTACTGAAGTAGCGTCAACTACTTCACTGGGCAAGGAATTCCATAGATTAACAACCCTCTGGGTGAAGAAATTCCTTCTCAATTCAGTCCTAAATCTGCTCCCTCTAATCTTGAGACTATGCCCTCTTGTCCTAGCTTCACCTGCCAGTGGAAACATCCTCTCTACTTCTATCTTATCTATTCCCTTCATAATTTTATATGTTTCTATAAGATCCCCCCTCAATCTTCTGAATTCCAATGAATATAATCCCAATCTACTCAGTCTCTCCTCATAAGCCAACCCCCTCAACTCCAGAATCAACCTAGTGAACCTCCTTTGCACCCCCTCCAGTGCCAACACATCCTTTCTCAGGTAAGGAGACCAAAACTGCACACAGTACTCCAGGTGTGGCCTCACCAGCACCTTGTACAGCTGCAACATAACCTCTCTGCTTTTAATTTCAATCCCTTTAGCAATGAAGGGCAAAATTCCATTTGCCTTCCTAATTACTTGTTGTACCTGCAGACCTACCTTCTGTGATACATTAGCCAGGTGGATTAAAAGATCCCAAGGTATTATTTTCTGTGGTACCATAATGATACTTTACCAGCAGTCTTGAAGCTCCACACTATGAAAAATAATGAAATTCAACAAATTCATTATATGTGAGCTGGCACTAGGAAACTGATCATGGAAGTTGCCAGATTGTCATAAAAAGCCAGCTGCTTCATTAAAGTTCTTCAAGTAACAGAATCTGCTGCTCCCATTTAGTTTGATTTGTATTTGGTTCTAGCCCACATTTTGGCTGAGTTGTACAGATAGCTGTAGTCCCTAGCTCCTGCAAGGAAGTCCACCCATGCTCCCAATGGCATCCTTGCAACTTAAAACAGGCAGCAGCATGAATCGCTTCAAAGCAAGAATTGCACCCTTATCTCAGGAAAATGTCAGGCTTAGAAAACTGCTAGTCAGTCAGTTGGCCAGCAAATTTACACTCCCACCAGCACAAGCTGAGGGCAGTGACCACTGCTGGGGCTACCAACAGTTTGCCACACAGAAAAGGCCAGGTCAGTCTAGGATCAGAGTCAACATGAGGGACTTGGGAGGCAGGTTCAAGAGGCTGCAAAAAGGTTTGAGAGGGTGGGTCTGACCCAGAGGGGAGTCTCCAATACACTCATGGCCTCTCAAAAGGAAATTTCCAGCCGTTTTGCCCAACTTCAATCCACACCGCTTGTTCTGTCGGCCTTATGGCATGGAATGCACCTCCCCCTCTACAGGCAAAATACACATGGTGGCTGGATAAAACATGAAGGATAAACACTACATGGATTGATTGGTTGAATTGGTAATTTCGTAGATACTAGATTAAATGCATCAATTATGTCATTAACATTTCTATGGAGTCTAACCTGGGATAAGTTGAAATGCATTATTTATTTCATTGCATGAAAAAAATACTTTCAAATTACATGAAGATCATTCACCACCTATCAATATGACAACAAAAATGCACTTATTTAAACTCATAACAAGATTTGCATAATGAGTGCTTACAACTTTAATTGGATGCAAATTTTTGGACACAGCAGAGCAGCTGTAATTTTTATCTGGGCTGTATTATATAGGATTCAAAAAACCCATAACGTAAACCTAGAAATTGTGAAGGTTCTCCCAGTTTCTTGCCTCAGGAAGGGCATACACGTCTATTTTTCTATGTTTTGTGCTGGTTTTCCATCAATGTTATTGTGGGAGACTAGGAAAAACCTTGCAAAACATCAACCTCACAATTTCCAATGCAAGTTACTGTTCACCTCAACAGACATGAGAAAGTCATGAAACTGTATCTCTCTATTAAGTTTTCTCAAACTGCATTGATAAACTATAACTATTGAATCTTTGAAAGAAAAGGATTGATTAATACTTTAGGTAGGCAATATTATCAAAATTCTCTTGCAATAGATGACCTACCATTCTTTCTTAGATGATGTGATCTGCTGTGCACCGTTATCATTTTGTTTTATTATTTGTTCAACCATTATTTGCATTTATTTGTACATCTACGCTAAGGCAGTCAACTTTGAATAAATCTATTCCAGGAGGTTTCATTACATAACTTAGCCCCAAGCTCTAGTCATTCACCAAATAAACCATCCATCCTTGCAACTGGCTTTCTATTTCCCATTTGAAAAGCAAAAAGATTCAATGTCCAATTGGATCATGCTGGACTGTCACTCAGCCAAAGAGCCTACTACCAACCCTTCACTCTCGATACTTTTTTTTGTGATAACGTCAAATGAAAAGATAACCAAAAAAAAAGTATTTTTAATGTCCCTATGATTTTTCTCCAGGATTGTATGCAGCACTGTCTTAGAGAATTATAGAGCCATAAAGTAATCTTCAATTCCTGGAAACTCCAGACTAATTCTAAAGGCTTGGCAACCGTAATCCATGCTAATTTTTTGCAATAATTAGTACACTGCTCATAACGTTGCTTTCAACTAACTGATGAGTGTATGCTTTATAAAGATGCTGATACAGCTGGAAGAGAAACTTAGCACATTTGACAGCATCATCTACATGTAAGAGATGTGTCGACAGGGTTACGGGCAATTGTTTACATACAGGGTTTCTGTTCTAAATATTTATATGGCACTGAGATTGTGGTATTTAATGACAGTGGATACATTTGGATTTTTTTGAAAATAATCTATAGATGTAAATGATGAAATGCAGGAGTTGCCACACAATAAAGTGATGTCTCATTAATTATTCATTCATTTTCAATTGCATATACTGTAATGAAATTTCTGAATGTGCAAGTATGGATAAAAATAAATATTCACAATGTTACATCGTGTTTGCATGAGTTTTTTAATTCTCTTAACTGATGTTAATTGAAGCTGAAGTTTTGCCATCACATATCTAAATACATATAAATAGTATGAAACACATCCCTGAAATGTACACACGACATAATTAACTGTCTTTAAAAGATGTCAGGTTAGTAGAATGGACAAGCAGGTACAAGATGCAATTTAATGTGGGTAAATGTGAAACAATACAATTTGTGAAAAGAAGCACGGAATGGGAATATACATTCAATGAGTACAGATGGAAAATGGGATGTATGGAATTAAATTCACTATTTCAAAAAAGGTAAACCCTTCAAGAAGACCAATAGCATTGAAATTGGCCAATCAGGTGAAAGTCATAATGAATGGCTATTTCCACACAGTGCAACATATGACCCCCATTTAAGTCTGATGACAGGATTCAAAAGCCCAGAGGGAAAATCCAATCCATGAATTTTCTCTCCTCCTTATGCTTTTTTCTCTATGTACATAAACTTTAGCTGATGTTATACAACATAATATAGCATGCAGGATTCAAGGCAATCTGCATTTGTTTGCTTGATAGTTTAATTATTGCAGATGCAATAATTATGATAAACTTCAAGGTAATAAGCATATGCAAGTCAATGAATGCAAATGCAAAAATACAATGTGCTACCACAATTTGAAAACAGATCATGAAATAAATGAAAAGCATTAAAATAAACACAAATTCACTATTAATTAGCTGCTCTTTCTAAATTAAATACCCTGATTAATACAAGAGAATGATCTTGAAAACAAAATCGAAATTTACAACCTTCACTACACTGAATAAAACAGCCTCTGTACAGTTGACAGTGTTAAGATTTTGTCAGGACACACATTCACAGCATCCTCATTAAGGGTCACCCTAATACATGCTCTATTACTCTGAAACATGCAGTTGTGCAACATAGGTCTCATGGAATTTAATGGAATTCCTTCACTTGCTGCAAGGATTTTCGGCTAGCCTCTGATATTATTACTTTTTTCTAAACACACTAAGGAAAAAAGTGCTAAAATCAGTTCTGAATGCATATCAGAGATGCAGACATGAAGACAGACCAGAGACATACAGCACAGCATGTGTGGATACAGGAGGTGGGTTGACAGTGATTTCAAATGATTGTAAAATCCACAATGCCACAACAGAATCTGTGAATAGTTTTAGAGTTTATGTAACAAAACAATGTAACAAAAAGTATGTTGCAATTTTATTTAGGAAAAGAAAATTTTATACCTGCACTATAAAATATTAATGCCAAAGTTACATAGCTTCCCCTAGAATGTATGAACTGTTCCACTAGATGATATCACAGGTTGAACAAATTGAGAGCAGCATCACTGAGAATCAGACCACAATGTCATCAATGGAGCAGTCCATCAAGGGCTGAGGGTGGGACATTATGCTTTATTGCCAAATGTATTATGTCTATTTTTAGAATTTTAAAATATAGAATACTAATCTTAACTAATTTCCTTTTGTTTGGCAGAAAAGGAATACTGTTAAAATTCAAAACTTAGTGTGAGAACTTCCTTTAAGTGTTAAATTAGAGCAGTGTCCTCCCATACTGCAGATATTTCAGACTAGCCAATAGAAGCCTATTTACAAATGCTGTTTTAAAAAAATATAGTAATTCTGCCATTTTCCTGTGGATAATTCTGAAAGCAAAACATTTGATAGTATCAATACTTTGACTTTGAGGAGAATTTTCTTCAATTTCCTTGAATAACAAAGGAATATAATTCAAAACCAGACACTGCTGTGACAGATTGAAGTGGCGCATCCAACTCTGCTGCTTGTAGAGCTGTTCTGCAGGTGCAACTGCAATCATTCCTAACCATTACTGCATCACAAGCACTCAACAAGAAATTTTTCTATAGTAAACATGCCAAGCTCATTCATCAATGGGTAGTTCTTCCCACAGCTCTCATAGTACAAAAAGTACAATGATTTTATTTTTCACTACTGTGAAGCACAATGACATATTGCATTCATCTAATTTAAATCATGTTAATAGCTCCTGGTTAGGATGTCCCTAATGACCTGTTCCATACAGAAATTAAAAATGCATATCCCTATAATTAATATCTTACCATGTATGTGCAACAGTAAATCGCCGACGTTGACGAATGCTTTTATTCACCAACAACTTTCTAAATAGATTTGGAGAATTTCTAGGGGAGCTCCGAGGAGAGATTTTTGGAGAAGTAGCTCTCTTTTCTGTCAATTTGGAAGGTTCCAGTTCCAAATGCATATGCTCCTTAAAAGTCCTTATGTAAGAATCCTCTTCAGGAGCAGTAAGCTCACAACGAAAAACATCCTTTGTTGTCATATCGCTGATGCTCAACAAATTTGTGCCATTGAAAATTGTTGTCCTCTGTCACTCTCAGCTAGCCTTGCTAGCCGAAAAGGATTCAGCACAATAACATCAAGCTGCTGTTCTACATCAGTTTAAAAAAAATGACTTGCTCTTAAAGCAACAACTTGAATAAACAAAACATGCAGGATTAGGAACAGTTTCAGTACACCTTGGACTTGTTAAGCCTCTCTTGCCACAAGTAATGATGGCCAGCTGCTCTTTACAAGAGCTGTAGCACTACTGACAGTCGTCTTGAATATAAGCCAATGTGGGCTCATTTTTGTCAGAAGCCGCCTAGTGGATGTGGCATGTCTGTGAAATACATGCTGAACCTCACTGAATTCATTCAGATCAAGCTGCCCACCCTCATAAAATTTTAAACAAAGAAAAAAAATTTTCAACCATTCACTGGTGTAAAAGACTATTACAAAATGCTCATCAATTTTAATACTGACCACAAGGCAATCAGCTACTTTGGTGATTCTAGTATATTGGTACAGAGAAAAAAAATCATGAGTGATGAAATTTTTCATTCAGAATTATTTTTCCAATAAGCTGTGAATAACACTTTCATTCATATAGAAACACATAGCGCCAACACAATTCAGCTAAATGGACTGCCCTTCTCCACTAGAAAACGGGTCATGTGCAACATTCAATCTGCTGGTAAAATACATGTTTCCTCTGAAAAAATGAACATTTCAATTAAAAAACAAAAACTGCCGCAATATCCCCTTCAGTTTGACTTTGTCATACAAGTTAATGTGTGGAAGTCAACACCCATTCTAATTCCTACCAACTCTTTAGCAAAAATTGAGTATAAGTTTAAATGTCTTCTTAGATAATTCCAGAAACAGAATATATTTATAACAGTAAAGTTGAAATATTGGAATAATGGTAATAATTTACATTAAGAAAAAAAATCACAACAAAATGAAGAAAGGCGGAGTAAATGGAAAGTGTTCTTCCTGTGAAGAATAAATTTGCGATTGCTTGTGCATACAGAGCTGTGGAATTGAAATACTGTGGAATTGAGGAAACCCTCATCAAGACTAACACTTCTCATAGTGTGAGCTTCAACAGTGAGCTCTGCAATTTTTTTCCTATTTGTCTAGACTTTAGAATCTAAATAAGGATGTTGATACCATCCAGGGCAGAGCATCCCACTTGACTGGCACCTCATCTGCCAACTTCAAAGTTCAACCCGAAACCACTGACACACAGTTCTGAATCCTCCCATATTTTGGCTGTGTCAATTTTCAGGATTTTTGTGGTGGATTTCCCTCCATGAGCTCAGCTGACTTACTTCACACGGTTCACCTAATAAATTATGCAACAGAACTCCACACCACACTACTGGCTGAATCATAAAATTATAGCGTCCAAATCGCTTCCCTTTGCAAGAACCTTCTGGTTCTGCAGGGGCCATGGCTGTGCACCAGTTCAAATGCTGTAAGCCGGGAACTGGCATTCAAAGTATGCTCCTTAATAGCTATAACTGAGGACATGGCCAAGAAAGGGGAATTGGCAATCCGGTTTGCAGACAGAGACCTGGTGATCAGGGTGGTGGTGAAGGGGCTGTCTTCTTTTCACCCGACTGCCAAAAGAGTTCACAGCACCAGACACTGTCAGACTGGACAGAGACAACCTTCTAGGTTGAGGCAGTGCCTCTGGTGGGAAGAAATGCACAGCAATGTAGAAAGAAAGTCAATGACCCTCTACACATCACAAGGGTAAGTGCAAGAACAAATTACTGCAGATACTGGAATCTGTACGGAAAACAACAAGTGCTGGAGATCACAGCAGGTCAGACAGCATCCATGGAGAGACAGCAAGTTAACGTTTCGAGCCTAGATGACTCTTCATCAGAGCCTTCACCTTCTCTTCACTGTAAGTACATTCCACTAAAGCAATTGGTCCACCACTCTCACTATTGCATGCTGTATCTTCACTCAATGGCTCTCACCCACCTCATCTTCCCAAATTAGTAAGCCTTCCTGCCCTTTTCTGAAGAAGGGTCCTGACCCGAAACATCAACTTTCCTGTTCCTCTGATGCTGCCTGGCCCGCTGTGCTCCTCCAGCTCCACACTGTGTTATCTCTGACTCCAACACCGGCAGTTCTTACCATCTCTGAGCCTTCCTGCCCTCTCTGCTTCTTGTTCACTCACTTAGGTCATCTCAGTTCCTTTCCAACTCCTGCATGGCCACCACCAGAACTTCCACATTTTCATCTCACTCGATTCCTCCTTTTGCCAAGCTGGTGGTGATTTGCAAAAATCTCTGCTCCCCCTGTATGCAATACTCCCTCTTAAGGGAGGTGGTCGTGTAATGGGAAAGGTCACTGGGTCAGAAAGCTGGGTTTGAGCTTAGGAGATGGCAGTTAAATCCCATCACAGCAGGTTAATGACTATTTAATGAGGATTAGTGCTGTTGACCATGGAGCTATCATGGTCGTTGTAATAAACATGCTTGCTAGACAATTAAGAGTGGCCACAAAAGGGAATTAAATAGATATATGGGAGAATGGGTGGTGCATTGACTTAGCGGTTATCACTGCTGTTTCACAGCGCTAGGGACCCAGGTTCATTTCCAGCCTTGGGTGACTGTCTGTTTGGAGTTTGCACGATTTTTTTTGCATGGATTTCCTCTGGGTGCTCCAGTTTCTTCCCACAGTCCAAAGATGTGTAGGTTAGGTGGATTAGCCATAAGAAATGCAGGGTTACAGGGTGGCGCAGGTCTGGGTGGGATGCTCTCTGGAAGGTTAGTGTGGACTCAATGGTCTGAATGGCCTGCTTCCACACTGTAGGGATTGTATAATTCTATGATATTTGGAATTATGCCTTCACATTATCCCTTGTGCATCCTGGTGTAATGGCTCCAATCCACATATGAGTTTCCCACTTTCCCAACACAACAGGATCTGGCACTCAAGAAGAACCTTTGACATCCATTGCTCAAAACCCCAGCACTCACTTTGGAACCCCACCCCAAAATAAACTGAACTACTTTGAGCCTACAAAGTTCTGAGTGAGATGGAGATGTGCTAAAAGGCGTGGAAGAGATAACCTGAGGTAACCTGAAACTGTCTATAATGATACAATGATGCTAGTGCTTGGCTGTAGCTCAATTCTGTGGGTGGAGGGTATAGACAGGTACTGCCAATGGGGTGTACCACCAGAATGCTGATCAACATTGAGGCCAGATTACAGTGGCAAGCTGCATCCACCAGGTAACTTTTCAGTACTTCAAGTTGGGAATTGGTATCATCTAGTTTTACACCAGTACCCTGGGGAAGGAATCACAAACAACACAGCAAGATGCAAATAGAACCTTCGTCACTTATGAGTGAAATTCTCATCTAGAAATTGAAACCAGAAAAGGGGAATATCGGACACTTGTTTCTTGACATTGAGAATCTCATGATTTTCGTTCTCAATGCATTCTCCCAAATTACTTGCCATTGCTCATGCTGCTCAAGGAAAATCCCACTGCTGACAGTGGTAGTAGTGTGTACCATCAACACGAGATGCACCGCAGAAACTCACTAAGGCTCCTTTGACAGCACCTTGCAAACCTATGATGCCTAATACAAGTAGTATAAAGGAAGCAATTACATGGGAATACCACCAACAGCAAATTTCCCACTAAGCCACACACTGTACTGACTTGTGACTATATCACGGTTTCTTCACTCCTGTTGTATCAAATCCCTTTAATTCCCATGCTAATAGCAATGTCAGTATACGTACACCACATGAAATGCAGCAGGTCTGCTCATGAAGGCTGCTAACCACCATTAAGGGCAATTAGGGATGTGCAATAAATGATAGCCTAGCCAGCGATGTCCAAATTCATCAGAGTTTAAACAATGATTTGTTTCATTTTCTTGAAGAAAACACAACAGACAGCACCATCATGAATAAAAATTGTGCTTTTACCTTTAACACACCGACTCAGATTGTCACCTTCCAAACCCATGACCACTTCCTTCAAGCAGGACAAGGACAACAGATACATGAAAACAACACCACTTGCAAGTTCCCCTCCAAGCCACCCACCACCCTGACTTGGAAACATATTGCTGCTCCTTCGTTGTCACTGGGTCAACATCCTGGAATTCCCTCCCTAAGGGCATTGTGGGTCAACTTACAGCACGTGAACTGCAGCAGTTCAAGGAGGCAGTTCAGCATCACATTCTCAAGGGCAATAAATGCTAGCCAGCCAGCAATACCCACATCTCACAAGTGAATAAAAAAAAAGTTTGGGGAAATACAAATTGCATACATCACAAATTGCAAACTATACACACAACCCAATTGTGACAAAGCATGGGTAAAAAAGAACTCTTTCACACAACAAATAGTTAGGGTATGGAATGCACTACCTAGAAATTTGGTAGAGGCAGGTTCAATTGAGGCATTCAAGAAAGTTTTGGATGATTATTTGGATCGAAATAGCATGCAGGGATATGGGGAAAAGGCAGGAAATTGGCTGTAATTGATAGGACCAGTGCAGGCTTGATGGGCCAAGTGGCCTCCTTTGTGCCATGCAATCTTGCAAATTCAAATCTGGCTGTGATGGAACAAATCTTCATTTATACAGTAAAGACTGCAAGCAGTTACCTTTCAAGGAGGTGGAAACTAATATGCATTTAAAATAATTTGAACAAGAGTTTATTTTAAAACCATTATTGATGCATTAGCAACACAGCTTCAATTGGCACCAGGTAACAGAACCGGTACAGGCATGAACACCAAATGAATTCCTTCTGTGCCATAACAATTCTGGGATTGTGTCTTTGCCCATGAATATCCTTTTCTTGTGGAGGATTTAGGTTTCCAGTGTAGTTTCAGAGCTGTGATGGAGTGTAGGAAATACTGTGCAGAGAAGGCCCACTGACCTTCTCCAATACTAGTGCTCAGCACTCAACATTATTAAAAGTGCCCAATATATCTCTTCCCTGACCCTTACATCAGTTCTCATATCATTACTTGCTATCTGCATGTTCACTTAGATTGCCGATCCAACTTCCAAGCTTAGATTCCCCATGCTACCTCTATGTTCACTCAGATGCCCCATGTCACATACATGGTCCTGCAGATTCCCCCATGCACATTAAGTATCCTCCATAGTTGTTCCCCTAGTATTGAGTAAGCATAACCCTCAGAAGCCAGGCAGTAATAATGGGAATTACTCAATGACTATTGTCATTCAAAGACATCTAACTGATCCTGCAAAAAAAACCTCTCCATTGAAGAAAAGATAATCTTTTAAGCGGCCATTTAATTACATATAACAGAACAGTACAGCACAGTATAGGCCCTTCGGCCCACAATGTTGTGCCGACCTATTATCCTACTCTAAGATTAAACTACCCTGCATACCCTACATTTTACTATCATCCATGTGCCTATCCAAGAGTCGCTTGAATGTCCCTAATGTATCTGCCTCCACTACCACTGCCGGCAGTGCATTCCACTACTGTCTGTGTGAAGAACCTACCTCTGACATCTCCCCTATACCTTCCTACAATCACCTTAAAATTATGCCCCTTATAATGGTCATTTCCACCCTGGGAAAAAGTCTTCAGCTATCCACTCTATCTATGTCTCTCATCACCTTGTAAACCTCTATCAAGTCACCGCTCATTCTTCTTCGGTCCAATGAGAAAAGCCCTAGCTCCCTCAACCTTTCCTCATAAAACCTGCCCTCCATTGCAGGCAGCATCCTGGTAGATCTCCTCTGCACCCTCTCTAAAGCTTCCACATCCTTCCTATAATGAGGTGACCAGAACTGAACACAATATTCCAAGTGTGGTCTTACCAGGGTTTTATACAGCTGCAGAATAACCTCGCGGCTCTTAAACTCAATTCTCCTGCCAATGAAAGCCAACACACCATATGCCTTCTTTACAACTCTGTCAACTTGGGTAGCAACTTTGAGGGATCTATGGACATGGGCCCCAAGATCGCTCTGTTCCTCCATATTGCCAAGAATCCTGCCACTAACCCTGTATTCTGCATTCAAATTCGACCTTCCAAAATGAATCACTTCACACTTTTCTGGGTTGAATTCCATCTGCCACTTCTTTGCCCAGCTCTGCATCCTGTTAATGTCCCATTGCAACCTACAACAGCCCTCCACACTATCCACGACTCCGCCAACCTTTGTGTCATCAACAAACTTACTAACCCACCCTTCCACTTCCTCATCCAAGTTATTTATAAAGATCACAAAAAGCAGAGGCCCCAGAACAGATCCCTGTGGAACACCGAGCTCCAAGCTGAAAGTTATGCAAAGGATTATGTACTCTGAAGCCACAAAGATTAGTATGTAATTACAGCCTTTTAAAACTTTCATAGATTCCCTGAATATTTGCCTCAACAGAACTAAGTGCTCCAATAGCATCTAGAACTCAGCCAAGCATCTGTAATAACCACAGCTACAAAAACATTATTGCAATGTGAGAACCTGAAGTTGAAAGATATCTTATCCATTTCAAAGCAGATTTACCCATCTGCCAGTGGAGAGAGCGAAACAAACATTTTAAAATTTTTTTCAATAGCATTGGATTATTTTTCACTGTCAGAGCTGTATGCACATTTAAATTCCTAGTGGCAAACATGACAAAGTCAGTTTACGAACATACTTTTCCATATGTTTGAACTCATCAGAAGTTCTTGATCCTTTGTTGGAATGTACCTTCATGAATATCTGATGTCATTCAGTACTTGCCATTATTGATGTAAAAATATTGCTCAAAACCTCACAGGAAGCATCACAGTCAAATCTAAGGTGGTCATTACACAATGCCTGCACATGTGAACTTCCAGCAGGTTTCACTGAATTACAGTCAGGAGCAAATTCATATTTTCTGCCCCGCAGATACAACTACCACTGCCAAAGCTTCAATACAGCTTGGGAATCCAGCATGAATGATTCCTGATCTGAAAGCATTACTTTCCCATTGGCTAAATGCAGAGCAAGTGGGGAACTGTGAAGAAAAACCAGTTGTTTTCCTGACAAAATGACAAAACTGCAAAGCATTTGATTTGTTCAAATTCTCTAAATACAATAGAAAACATCCTGCAACTGTTATGACACAGGCAAGCAGGAGGCTGCTGTGAGACCTGTTGACACCATTTTTGTTTGGTATGAATCAGTATTTTTTTTCAAAGATTGATAGGAGTTATTACTTTCAGGAACTATTATTTTCTTCAGGGTTCAAAAGTGCACAAAAACAGAAAAAGCCCATTTCACTTTGTGCACGTATGTAAAATGAATCAACAGCTTATTTTGTATTTGATCCAATATATTTCAGATGAAAGTTGGAAAACAGATCCCAAATGTACTATGATAATGAGGTGTAGAGCTGGATGAACACAGCAGGCCAAGCAGCATTAGAGGAGCAGGAAAGCTGACGTCAGTTCCTACTATCCCCAAATGTACTATCACCTGTTTTATATCAGCACATTATAATTCCCCCGTTATCTAGGAAATGAAATAAGTCACTTAACTGCGTAATAAAAAAACCTTTGGATTTTTGCTGTTTGTTTCAAATGACCACCATTTGTCAGATTTACAATTATTAATGTTTGTGGCTTTGCCACAAGACAAGTTATAAGCATTCTTTGAACTATTATGATAGGTAATGTCCGCATTATTGAACAACTTTTCTTCCTTCTTATTTTATAATTCTACCTTGTCATTGCTCCTCCGAATTTTGGTCTCTTGTTCCTCCTACTTTCTAAGTACACACGAAACGTTCCTCCTTTCTATAGCCTTGTAAAGTTAAAAATTAAGGGCCAGATTTTCACGATGGCAGTGTGAATGTCCAAAACTAGCAGTCCCATTTCAACTAAAAAGGCTCCTGCTCTCCATATTTTTATTTTGGAGAGATGGAAAAGGGAACAGATGCAGGCTCAAAGAGGCAATGGAGGTGGGTCAATGAAAAAGCAAGCTGACTGAGAGGGGAAAGAACTGTCTTGAAACTTGGGGATTTACAAAAGATGGCATGTTTTGAAAGTAATAGATATGCGATACCTTTTGTGGACCCTATCTGTGTAGCTCTGGCTTCCAGCAATGTGCATATAAACTGAAGCCAAGGGACTGTCTACAAGTGAAGCTTATTGACAATTGGTCCTCATCCATGAACCAATGACACAGGTCCTTTGGAAGCCAATAAGGACTGTTGGCAGTTTGCTGAATAGCTCAGGCTGTGAGCAAAACAGAAAGAAGCTAGTCAGACTCAAAAAGACACCAGCAGCCAAAAATCTCTCTATCTCAAGTAAACCACTTTAAACCTGAAATAAAAAATGTTCATCTTTCTTTCACCAAATAATGTAAATTGTGTCTTTGAATTGGATAAGTCAGAGACATTTCATACATAACACAGCCACCCTATGCCTCTTGTAGACCAGTGGAACCTTTTGGAAAAAGGAAGGTTGGGGAGAAATCTTCAGATCAGCAAAAATCAACTTAACAGATCTTGTGAATAAAGACTACAGAATTGCTTTCCCAGTTTCCCTCTGCCTTTTCTCCCCTTGTTTATGTTTGTCTACCATAAGGAGAAGTTTATAAGAGGTTTAGAATTTTAATTTGTAGAGTTTACTTCATTCAGTTTAATTGTTTTCCTGTAACTAGAAACTAATGACCTGTAATTATTAGTGATTTCTTAAGTACAGAAATCTGGTCCATTTATTTTATCAACTTGGGTCTTAAAAATCAAGTAGTTTGGGGATTTTGTGTATTTCTTTTAGAACCTTTAACTTTTGTGACAATCTGGGACTAGTTAGCCAGGCCTTTCACAAGTTCCACATGGTAGACTGCTTAGTCTACCAGGGAGAGCTAGCCAATTAGATAAAAACAAATTGGCTTGATGGTAGGAGGCAGAAGATGGTGGTACAGGGTTCTTGTTTAGATTGGAGGCCTGTGTACTGCAACAATTGGTGCTGGGTCCATTGTTGTTTGTCACTTATATAAATGATGTGGATGAGAATATAGGAGGTATCGTTAGTAAGTTTGCAGATGACATCAAAATTGGTGTTTATAATGGACAGTGAAGAAGGTTATGTTGGAGTACAACAAGATCTTGATCAGCTGCGCCCATGGGCTGAGGAGTGGGAGATGAAGTTTAATTTAGATAAATGTGAGGACAAATCAGGGCAGGACTTAGACAGTTAATGGTAGGGCCGTAAAGAGTGTTATCACAGAAACCTAGGGGTGCAGGTGCACAGTTCCTTGAAAATAGTGTCACAGGTAGGCGGGGTAGTTGAAGATGCATTTGGCATACTTGCCTTCATTGGTCAGAGCACGGAGTATAGGACTTAGGACGCCATGTTGTGGGTGTACAAGACATCGATGAGGCTACTTTTGAAGTACTACATACAGTTCTGGTCACTCTGCTATAGGAAGGACATTATTAAACTGAAAAGGGTGGAAAAGAGATTTACGAGGATGTTACTGAGACTGGAGTTACTGAGTTATAAAAGGAAAGGCTGGGAATTTATTTTTCCCCGAAATGTAATAGATTGAGAGATGAACTCACAGAGGTTTATAAAATCATGGGAGGCATAGATAAAGTAAATAGCCAAAGTCTTTTCCCCAGGGCATAGGTTTAAAGGTAAGAGGGGAAAGATTTAAATGGGACCTCAGGGACAACATTTTCACACAGAGAGTAGTGCATAAATGTAACAAATTGCCAGAAGAAGTGGTGGAGGTGGGTACAATTACAACATTTAAGAGACACTTGGATGGGTACATAAATAGGAAAGGTTTGGAGGGATATGGGCCAAGCGTGGTCAAATGGGACTAGTTTAGTTTGGGAAACCTGGTCAGTATGGATAAGTTGGACCAAAAGGGTCTATTTTCATGCTGTATGACTTTATGACTCTAGTGGTGCTTGATTTCCAAAGTGCTACCACATTGAGTCACAACAATGGGATAAATGTGGCAGCCAATTTTTGCATAACCTAATATCATGCATTTTAGTGGGTCTTGTTAAAGGCAACAGCTTACAGCAAATATTTGAAAAAAAAAACTGGCTTTCTTCAGGCTTCAGATACTCTTATGGCTAAGAAATAGTGAGAGCACCTGCTTTTCCAGCATTGTGGAGTCTTCTCTTTCTCTTTTCTGAAATCCCAAACTGTTTACCCACTCAGGAGCCAGAGACCTGCTATCAGACTGATGGTTTCAGGTATCCACAACTACTCACATTTGGACAAACCAATCTGCCTTTAAACAGTAGTTAAGAGACTTCTGTAATTACTGTTTTAAAAAAATATACAGCTGGCTTTGTCTCCTGCTGTAGTTTTTCCTTCCTTGCTAATCTTTTAGTCAGTGTTTGATTTTTTTGCTGTATTCTGCCCAATCTTTTGGCCTATCACCTAACATTGTATTAAACTTTAATACGATGCATAATTGCACTATCTTTAAACATTTGAGTTAACCAGGGATGGTGCTACTTCTCCTAACAAAATCCTCAACAATTAACATGCCGGGCATTAACAAGACAGTAGGATTTCAGCTCCTGAACTGCCTTTCTTATATTAAGATGTGCACATCATTAGCATGGCTAACATTCTATCACTACCTTTGCATGCCCTGATGGTGGGCTAACCCCAAACTGTTATATTATGGTTTTGGCAATTTGATAAAACTGAGTGGCTCAGTAGGCCATTTTAGTGGTAAGTTCAGAATCAAGTACATTGCAGTGGAACAGGAGTCGCTAGACCAGACCAGATAAAGGCAGAATGTTAACTTTTCTAGAAAGGACAGTAGAGCACAAAATTAGTTTTTACAATCATCCAACAGCTTTGTGGTCGCTTTTATTGATTCCAACTTTTAAATTCTAAAATGTTCTTTTAGAACTAGCATGGTAGAATTTGAAAGCGCACACACACACACACACAAACACACACACTTTCTACATTTTTAATTCTGATCTTGGACTATTATATTGGGTGGATAAGATTGAAATTCCTATAAATTTTATCTTTTTCCCATATAGCCCAGAACCTAAGCATAAGCATCACATCATACTCCATTGTCAAGTAAATCTAATAGTGTGTCCTCTCATAAATGCAATTTTTATGATTGATAGAATGAATTACTCAGAAAACTATGGCCAATTTTTTGATGCATTCTTAATCTTTTTATTTTGTTAAATATAATATCTTTATAAGTCAGAAAACAGTTCTCTTATAAAACATAGGGAACTGACTATCATAATGCAGTCATAACCTTTACTAAATTTCTGCTGAAAACAGGTTCCGTTGTTCAAAGTGCATCAGAACAAATTGCTACAAAGTTGTGTCGAGTAATCGTGAATTGGAAGGCAAAAAGCTAGAATTTGTTTCAACCAAGCACTTAGTGATTGAAAGCCAATTGAATTTAAATCTGATGGTTTTGACAACCTCAGACCAATGCTGTTGTAAGAAAATTGATATGTCATCCAAGGTATATAAAGAGAGGGGTTTTGAAAATTAGGATGAGAGCAAATGGCCATCTGAGAAATAAGCACCTAGCTCTCACAAGAAATTGCTAAGCTCTCTAAGAAAGCACTATCTTAACCATAAAAGGTATCATGGCACTTCTAGCTAAGAGTCTTCACAGAGCAAACATCCCTGACAGTAGAATCAGTGGAAGAAAGGTATTTATGACTAGAGAGACAGCGGAGAAGGCAGATCATTCCAGAAGACACATTCTGTGTGGACTTTGAGAGACTAAGTTTTATTTTTTTTCTTACTACTTGGGTTATAGATGTGAGACTTGTGTTCATAGGAATAGAATACCAGTAGACTTTTGTTCAGTTATGGAATAGTTAGGAATTGGCGGAAATTGTTCAGGCTGTTAGTAGTTCTGTTAATTTGTTCACTGTTAGGGTTAAATAAATAAATTGTTACTTGTTACTTATAAAGTGAATATCAGGGATTCTCTTTCATTTAACCTCTTTCTCCGAATCTGTAGGAATCAATTAACTATTTTTGAATTGCTTGTCCATTCACAAAGCACGGTGGTCACTTCAATGCAGTTCACTGTTTATCATAATTCATTAGTTCACAGTCCATAACATCATATTTTGAATTGCAGAGTATGTGGTTGCCTATAGAAGTGGAATTAAAAATCTAGAGCATGAGAATATGTGCATCTCCAGAATCAACTACAACATTTAACTAAATTATATCTTTGGATTGTGATGGAAAATTAGCTTCTTTTAACTTATTGCACTGTTGCTTTTGTTCCTTTTAAAATTATAAGGTCTTAGATATTAAAAATGGCAAATCCAAATCCCTCATTGCCTTGGCCCTCCAAAACTATGTAATCTCCTCCAGGTTCACAACTCAGTAAGGTATCGCGTCTCTTGTGAGTGTTCTGTTCTAACAGCTCCATCATTGACGGTTATGCCTTCAACTGTTTTGGCCCCAAGATCTAGAATTCCCTACTTGCACCTCTGCATCTCACTCCTCCCCTAATAATCTACCATGTTGAATAAACTCTTGGTAATCTGACCCAATATTCCATTTGGCTCTATGTCTCATTTTTGTTTTTACTACTCCAGTGAAGCGTTACATTAATGAAACTAAATAAATGTCACTGAGAATTTTGGGGGAGAATTTAAACCATTACCAACATTGAAATGCCAGAAGAGGAATCAGAATAATGCTTAGAAACATCAAAGCAGAATCAGTCCAAATAGGACACCAAAATACAACTGAGGCAGCCTATGCATGTCTACAGCAGGACCTGATGTTATGCAGCAACATGTGAATCACCCAAGAATTATTATGAGATCATCTTGAACAAAGAAGGGTTCAGTCTTTTGCTTTTTGTTCTTGCCTTTGACTTTTACAGGCATAATTTTCACCCACTAACATTCAGGATTGCCACCGACTAGAATTCTACCTGCACCAGCAATATGAACTCTGCAACGAGACACAGACTGGGTAGCCCTTGACTCATAGAAAACTGAAGTACCTCCAAGCCTACCCATCATCTACAAGGCTTAAACCTTCAATGTAATGGGTTATTCAAATGGTACAATGTTGAAGATTATCATTGACCAGAATTAATTTGTCCTCATGTCATTAGAATCAGTACCCACCTCTTCTACCACTGCAGATATAAAATGTTTAAGATCTACAGAATATTCTGCAAAGTTACTCTGATAGTCATTCCATCCCTTGCAATCTATGAGTTTGGAGAGGTGTTTAACTAACCTAATTGAATATTTTGCCATGTGACTGATGTAGTTGATAGAGGAATGATTGTGGTGTAGTTTCCTCAAGGCATTTCACAGGCTCCACATAAAAGATCATTAGCTAAATTAAAGCTGATGGAATTAAAAATGATAAAACTGGTTAGGACATCAGTTGTGGTAAAATATGAGCTATTTACTTGGATTGAGGAAGCAACCAGCAGTGCCTGAATCTGAACTATGACTACAGCTATTCACAATATTTAGGTCTCCATTAATGCCAGTCTTTAGCTGGTTCAAATCACTCTGTGATATTAAGAAATGGCTGAAAGCAATGAAACAGTAAAAGCTACTTACTAGCTCTAAAAACATTCTCACAATAGCATTGAAGACTTGTGGTCCAGAACAAGCCATGCCCTTAGCTAAGTTGTTCCACGCCAGCTGAAATACTGGCATCTAACTAACAAAGTAGAAAATTGCCCAGGTACCTCATGTGCACAAAACGTAGGACAAATCTAATCTGACCAAATACTTCCAGTTAGTCTTCTCTCCATCATCAGCAAAGTGAAGTATGGATCCTCAAAAGCACTATCAAGTTGCACTTGGAAAGGAATAACCTGCTCACTGTCGCTCTGTTTGGGTCCTGCCAGCAGCACTTGATTCCTGACCTCATTACAGCCTTGGTTCAGATATCAGCAAAACAGCTAAACTCTAGAGACAAGGAGAGTGTGACTGGTCTCAATTCAAGGCAGCAATTAACTGATAACAGCATCAAGGAGTCCTAGCAAAATGCAAGTCAATGGGAACCAGGAGGAAAAGACTCTGCTGACTGAAGTCATACCTAGAACAAATGAAAAGGAATGTGGTTGTTGGGTATCAATGCTCCTGCACATTACTGCAGGAATTCTTCAGGGTAGTGTTCTAGGGCCTACCACCTTCAGCTGCTTCATTGATAGTTATCCCTCCATCATGAGGTCAGAAGCAATGTTGCTGATGATTACATGATACTCAGCACCAATTGTGGCTATTAAATACTGAAGCACTAAGTGCCCACATCCAGGAAAACCTTGATAATATTCAGGTCTGGGCTGATAAGTAGCAAAGTAATGTTCATGCCACACATGCATCAGGCAATGACCATCTCCAACAAGACAGAATCTAACAATCAACCATTGACATTATCATTGCTGAATCTTCCACTATCAACATCTTAGAGGTTACGACTGATCAGAAACTGAACTAGAATAGCCAAATAAACACTGTGGCTACAAGACCATTCAGAAGCTAGGAATTCAATAGCTAGCAACACCTCCCGTTTCTCAAACACCTGTACACTATCTGCAAATCACAAGTGTGATGGAATACTCCAGTCTTGCCTGGATGAGTGCAGCTCCAACAACAGTCAAGAAGCTTGGTACCATCCAGGACAGAACACTATGTTCAAAATTCATTCTCTTGAATGCCAATGCACAGTTGCAGTAATATATACTATCTACAAGACATTCTCCAGTTACTGACCAAGGTTCCTCCATCAGCACCTTCCAAGCATGCAACCTCAACCACAGGAAGAAAAAACACAGGATACACAGACACTAACAAGTTCCCCTCCAGGTCTGGCCATTCTGACATTAAACTATATCATTGTACCCTCACATTATTGAATCAAAATCCTGGAACCCCCTTTCTAACTCCATTGTGGGTGTCCCTATACACAAGGACTGCAACAATTCAAGAAGGCAAATCACTACCATCTCTTCCAGGAACATTATGCATGGGCAATGCAGTCTGGTCTAGTTAATGACACACACACATGCTGTGAACAAGCTAATGACTTGGACAATACAATTGTTACAAGAGATAGATCGAAAGAGAGAAACAGACAACTGGGTGGTGGTTTAACCTGAGGATCAGCACACTACCAGAAGGATGTGGATGCTTTGGAGAGGGTACAGAAAAAGTTTACCAGGATGTTGCCTGGTACGGGGGATTTTAAACATGAAGAAAGGTTGGATAGGCTGGGTTTGTTTTCACTGGAATGCAGGAGGTTGAGGGGCAACCTCACAGAAGTGTAAAAGATTGTGAACAGCATGGAAAGTGTGGAAAGTATGCGGCTTTTTCCCCAGGGTGGAGGGTTCAATTAGAAGGAGACACAGGTTCAAGCTGTCGGGGACTGGGGTTAAAAGAGATGTGCGAGGCAAGTTCTTCACACAAAGGGTGGCGAGTGCCTAGAATGTGCTTCCAGAGGAGGTGGTGGAAACAGACACAAAAACAGCATTCAAGAAGTACCTGGACGAATACATGAATAGGGAGGGAATACAGGGATACGGATCCTGTAAGTGAAGAAATTTTAGAATGGAAGGGCAAAATGTGTTGACGCAGCCTTAAAAAGGCTGAAGGGCCTGTCCCTGTGCTATATCGTTCTTTGGTCACACCTCAGCAATGGAGAGGTTGAGGAGGAGAATCCCTCATGGTAACCTCAGCAGATGCAGAAATTGAACCCAAGCTGTTGGCATTGCTTCACATCACAAACAAGCTGTCCAGCAAACTGAGCTGATCAACCCCCAATTCTGACTGTCTGTAAACAAGGTGGTTTATCTTTGAAAATAAAAACTAAAAGAACTGCAGATGCTGTAAATCAGAAACAAAAGTAGAAATTGCTGGAAAAGGTCTGGCAGCATCTGTGAACAGAAATCAGAGTTAATACTCTGGTCTGGTGACCCTTCCTCAGAACACCCCCACTGCCTCCAAGTGGATAGTCCACCAGCCCCACACAGTTTGCTTCTACCTCCTTCCAAAGATCCACGAGCAGGACTGTCTGAGCAGACCCACAGAACTCATCTCTTCCTACTTTGACTCAGTCTTTTCTCCCCTGCTCCACTCACATCCACGATTCGTCTGGCGCTTTACGCCAGGTTCAGAATTTCCAGTTTGCAAGCTCCAGCTGCCTCTTATTTACCATGGATGTGCAATCCCTTTACAAGCCCATCCCCCACCAGGATGGTCTCAGGGATCTCCGCTTCTCCCTGGAGCAAAGGCGTGAACTGTCCCCATCCACCACCACCCTTCTCCACCTGACTGAGTTCGTCTTCATTCTCAACAAGTTCTTTTATCTCCTTTTATTTTCTTCAGGTCAGAGGGGTGGCCATGTGTATGCGCATGGTCCCCAGTTATGCCTGGTTCTTCGTGGGGTATGTGGAACATTCCTTGTTCCAGTCCTATTCTGACCCCCAGCCACAACTCTTTCTCCGATATCTCAATGATATTATCGGTGCTGCTTCCCTCTCGTCTGGGATTGAAAAAGTTCACCGATTTTGCTTCCAAGTTCTACCCCACCCTCACTTTCACCTGGTCTATCTCTGACTCCACCCTTCCCTTCCTCAAAATCTGTTTCCATTTCTGCGGATAGACTGGCCACTAATATCTACTATAAACCCCGACTGCCACAGCTACCTGGACTATACATCCTCACACCCTGCCTCCTATAAAGACTCCATTCTGTTCTCCCAGTTCCTCCTTCTCCATTGCATATGTTCTGATGAGACCAACTTCAGCAAGGAGCCTGTGAAATGTCCACCTTCTTCCTCAACCAGGGATTCCCCTCCACCTTTTTTGACAGGGCCCTCAACTACATCCAAACCATTTCCCACACTTCCGTCCTTACCCGCTCTCTTCCGTCCCGCAACAGCAATAGGGTTCCCCTTGTCCTTACCTACCATCCCACCAGCATCCACATCCAGAAAATCATCAGATGCCATTTCTACCACCTCCAGTGAGATGCCACCACCAGACACATTCTCCCCTCCCCTCCCTTGTCCGCCTTCTGCAGGGACCGCTCCCTCCAGGGCACCCTGGTTCACTCTTCCTTCACCCCCAACAGATCCACGGCACCTTTTCCCCTGTAACCGGTGAAGGTGCAACACATGTCCATTTACCTCCTCCCTCCTCAGTATCCAAGGGCCCAAACATACCTTCCAGATGAAGCAGCCCTTTACCTGCACTTCTCATAATCTAGTCGACTGCATTCGCTGTCACAATGTGGTCTCCTCTGCATTGGGGAAACGAAACATAGACTGGATGACCACTTCACAGAACACCTATGTTCTGTCTATATGAAATAATTGTTAATCTACCTCTGGTAGGTGACAGTAAACGGTAAATGAGCCATACAATATTTTTAATGACAATAATGTTATTCACGACTGACTAAAGTATTTACAAGTCACAGCTGATATTTCATTAAGCATTGTAAATAAATATCAGTCTACCACTTCAAGAGTACAATGCCCTTTTAAACATGATGGAATTTACTTAAAGAAAGAAGTAAAACTTCCCTTTCTCAGCAAGCACATTGGATAGAATTATGCCATTTTCAGTTGAAGTGTTTTGTCAAGTGAGCTTTATGGAGTCCAATCCCACAGGTTTAGTGATTTATCTCACAATCATATGCTCTTCACCGTGATATTTATTCAACAGGCTCTTGGTATCTTTTACATGGAATCACTTCACAGTGGATGTGGAAGTGCTCAGCACTGTTGGCAACTTCTGCATCACATCAATGCTGCCGTACTTAAAGCCCAGATACACACCACTTCAGACACTAAGCCAGGAGCTGGCCATCACACCGTGGCACTTAAACTATTATGGCACAGAAATGAAAGCTCCTGTCCTATTTTATGCGCAGAAATCTGGAGAAACTGCTTGATGGCGTGGTGGAGCAGAAAGCTATCTTCCTCTTATGGATCATAATAGGATGCCCACCACCAAATCAAGGCTTTCATCTGCACCTGATCCTAGATACCAAGTCAGTGCTTTGTCCCAAGGCAGAAGAGGCACCCAAGGGTGAAGGAAATAGATCACTGGTCTTCTTTATTCTGCAAGAGTATGTGCTACCATCCTCTCCTGGTTATTTCACACTCAGTGCCACACCTCATACTAACGCTGCCGTTACACATACTTGCACCAAAGTTCATGGACTATAGTTTGTACTATTGCATGCATCTTGTCCACCCCGTCAATCTCAATCACCTTGTCCTCCCAAAATACTAACCACTTCTGTCCTCTATGCTTCCTACTCACTCAGTGGGGACACCTCATTACCTCTCCTACTCATACATCACCAATAACTCATCTTCCATCAATCTCTACCATGATCAAGGCCCACCTTTGTCTCAGTGCACAAAACATTGACTCATAACCAGGCCAAGGTCCAAAGCAAGCAGAAGTGCTGACAGGTAACAAACTCGTCACTCCATATGAGAAGATCAAGAGAAGAGCATGACAGCTCATATGGGAATGTTCAGACCTTAATAACCAACCAACCAACCCTGTGAACTTCATTGTGTTGTGCTGTGCTACTCTGCATGAATACATGTGCTAATTCGTATAAAAGCAAAACACTGTAGATTCTGGAAATCTGAAATAAAAGCAAAGTGCTGGAGAAATTCAGAAGGTAAACCATCATCTATGGAGAGATAAACAGAGTGAACTTTGAGTATATTCATAACTCTTCTTCAGTACTCTAGTTTCTTTTTCTATTCGTTAACATGCCAGCTTACCCCTAATTTGCACAAGTTTTTATCCCTCATAAACAATGATTTTTTTTCTTGTGCGAGCACTAGTAACACCCAACTAAGCTCCAGAAGGAAGCCAACACCAGATACTGTCAGCTCCAGCTCTACTTCTGATAAGGAAGCCACATTGTCCCCAGAAGATACATTGGCAACACTTCTACCTGCACCCTCCACCAACTCACGAGACTTTTGTTAAATACTAGAGGTTAAAAGCTACTGCCCATTGGAGTTCCAAATGTCATTTTCCAGTATTTATTATTGTCTCAGTGTTTGCTACTATCTTTGGAAAGCAGAAAACTGACTGCTGCTTTTCACCCATTTCAACTTTGAGATTTCTCCACTATCTCCACTAAAACTGCAAAGTATCAGTGTCATAGAAATTTTACAGCATGAAAAGAAGTCATTTGGCTCCCAGCTGTCCCCATTGGGCATCATTCAGCCATCTATTCTAATCTCATTTTCCCGCACTTGGCCCATAGTCTGGTATGCAGTTCTGCTTAAGTGTTCATCTGAATACTTCTTAAAACGTCTTGAGGGTCACTATCTGTACCACCCTTTGATGCAATGAGTTCCAGAAACCCACAGTCCTTCACAGTGAAAAACCTTTTACTTCAGATCTCCTCTAAACCTCCTGGCCCTTATTTTATGAAAGCAATCTGAATTTTTTTTAAATTCACCCATTTTGTCAAATATATGTTATCACATAGTGACATTTTCAGTATAGCACTTATTGGGTATTGCTGCCATATCCAATTTTAGAATTTTTTCCCACATTTCCCTAAATGCTGTATTTCCTGCCTCAACAAGAATGAATTTCTGCCACTAAGGTACGTATTACTACTGTTCTGATCTTTTTAGTTTTCCAAACTGAAAGCCAACATTAATCCTCCCCTCCCAAAAGAAAAATATATAGCCTCCAATTTTGAGAACCTACCACAAAGATTTGCAGAAGAAACATCACCAAAAACAATAAATTTCATGTCTCAGGCATCTCCCAATGATAGAAATTTCAAAACAATGTTCAATTTTTAATTTTTTCAGCGTTATTCTGCTTGCAATTTTTTTATAGTTGTACTTAACCTCAAGGTGGGAATACAGCCTCATTTAGGTTCACAACCAACTCAGCTGCCTAACTAGACATTGCAATTCCTCCATTACACTTTTGGAAGCTGCTGCATCTTTTTGTGGATGCTACTTAGACTAAACTACGATAGAGCTAACATTTTTGATGCAAGGTTAGTGATGAAAAGGGAAACTTGATCATTTCCGTCCTCGAAGTTTGACTTCCAAATTTTGAATTCTGCTTTCAGTCCATTTATGACATTGTCTCAAACTCAGTGTTCCCAATCCACAATAATCATCTACAAGCATCAAAACAATGCCCAAAAGCTGACCTCCCGAATGCCAGTAAAACATTGCAGGGTCTGCTTGCAACTTGAGGCGGCCTAATTTTAATGAGCTGCATTTTACTGAGACATACCAAACTTTAGACACATCATTGAAGCAATTCACACATTTAACTTCCAAAGGTGTCCACTCTGCTTTTGGCACCTCTTTATGACAGCAAAAAAATACTTTCCTTATGAACTGGGATCTAAAAAAAAATCCAAAGATTTTTATTAGTATATTAAGAGAATTACCAGGGAAAGGGGGAGACCTATTAAAGACCAAGGAGCAAACTGTGTGCAGACCCAGTGGACGTGGGTGAAGTCTTAAATGAATACTCTCATCTGTATTCAGAGGAGAAAGACACTGCAGCCAGGGATTTCAATTGGGATGGTGAGGTTCTAGAACATGTTAAAATTAGTGAGGAGGAGCCATTAGATGTTTTAAAGGGCATACAGGTTCAGAAATCTCCAGGGCCTGCTGGGATATATCCCAGGCTGCTACAGGAGGCAAGGGAGGAGATCAAAGGTGTCTGGCAGAGATATTTAATACCTCACTAGCCACAGGTGAAGTGCCAGTCAACTGAAGGATAGCTAACGTGGTTCCTTTTTTCAGGAGGGCAGTAGGCACAGGCCAGGCAATTATGGACCAGTTAGTCTGACACCAGTGGTTTACCAGAATGTTGCCTGGGTCAAAAATCTCAGTTATGAGGACAGAGTAGATAGACTGGGTTTGTTTTCCTTGTAGTAGAGGAGGCTGGTGGCAGGCAGGGATCTGACTGAGGTATACAGAATTATGACAGGTATAGACAGAGTAGATCGTGAGAATCTCTTCCTTGTGGCAGATGTGTCTAAGGCTAAAAGGCATAAATTTAAGGGGTGTAGCAAGAGGTTCAGAGGAGATATGAGAAAGAATTATTTTCATCCAGAGGATGGTATAAATATGGAATGTGCTGCCCGAGAGGGTGGTGGAAGGCAGACACTCTCACACTGTTTAAGAAGCATCTGGATGAGTACTAAATTGCCAGGGCATAGTAGGCTATGGACCAAGTGCAGGTAAATGGGATTAGTGTGAGATAGCAAGAAATGCTCGAGTCAGAGACAACACAGGGGATGGAGTGGAGGAACACAGCAGGCCAGGCAGCATCAGAGGAGCAGGGAAGTTGACACTTCGGGTCGGGACCCTTCTTCAGAAGTGTAGTTTGTTTGTTGCTCAGCACAGTCATGATGGGTTAAAAGGCCTATTCCCATACTGTATGACTATGGTCTCCCTGCTTAAATGCAGTTTTAATATCAATTAAGCTACATTACCAATCATTTGGCACTAACAAAGCCAAGAAAATCTTCAAAGTTGTTTTTCCTATTAAAGGTTAATCGATTTAGATCTTTCTTTAAAACTTCATGCTACTAGCCTGGCTTTAACCTTATAACTTGTATCATCTGGAGACACCTTTTCCACACGTAATCATCTATGTGACAGAGCAGACTACCCCCTATCCAGCACCTCAGGCATACCCAAATACTCTTTAGCTTTATAGTTCTTGTTTGACAGCTTTTATTAACTTGTCCTCTACTAGGCTTCCTGATCACATGGTCTTCTGCTCCTGGTTACATTTCTGGTCTGTACTAGATTCCTTGAGCTTGTTCAGAAAGATCTTCCGTCTTGCCTCCTCTTTCCTTCTGTACTGTAACTATTTGATTTCCACATCCTATTACAAAAATTTTTTTCAACGTTTCTTGATCTCTTTCTAGGATCCTATTTGATCCTATACCCACTGTCTGAGATTACTGTACACTGTACTTTCTTGCTTTCCATCCTTGTACTACATGGTCCCAATCCATGGGCTTAAACTCCTGCCCTCAACCCATACATTCAACCAATTATTTCTAAGTGGACTTCCCAGCTCTATTAATAAACAGTTGCATTTCTCTGCTGACAAGCTGCTTCTGGTAAATATGTGACTCATGTACCCACCTTTGGTAGTTGTCCTTTGGGTCCAGTGGCTTCACTTTGATCCTCAGAACTTATCTGTCCTTCTAGGAACAAATTCAATTGCAACAGTCTGATCCTCATAGCTGTGCATTATACATAGTACCAGGTTCCTTACTTTTTCTTATAGTTCTTTAGAATTTAATCTGTCGTCTTTAGAATCAGAAAATTGTGACCCATATCCAGCAAAGTTGAAGAGTTTACCTGAACAACCTGATTTCCATCAGGTCTGGCAACATTTGTGAAGAGAAATCATAGTTAACGTTTTGGGTCCTTCCTCAGAACAAGATCACCGGACCCGAAATGTTCACTGATTTTTCTTCACAGATGCTGCCAGACCTGCTGAGCTTTTCCAGCAATTTCTACTTTTGTTTCTGATTTACAGCATCCACAGTTCTTTCAGTTTTAAATCTGATTTCCATGCCAGACAATTATTATCTTCCATCTTCATCAATAATCTTCCCTGTGCCTTTCCACTCTAAGATCCCTCACCTTCAACTTTTGTAATAAACAATGTCTCCTTGATTGAACCTAGTTTTCAATGGTGTTACACAATGTCTTAAGGCTCACTAAGTTCTTTGAGACACTGATGATAATGAAAACCTTTTTATGCGTATGCAGTGCTTTCAAATACTCTAAAAAACAAACTAAGCTAAGGATAGTCCTTTCCAAAGTTAGGGACTGATCACATATTTCTCAGGGAACTTTAGGATTTCTACCAAAAATCAACTGATAGACGATATTCTCCAACTACCTACAGAGAATGCTTCTCTGCTTTATTCATGACTGTAATGTTCAAATTTGCATATAAATCTATAATTTCATTATTAGCAAATTCCCATTCCAATCCAACCACCCAATCCCACCTGCACTGTTAGTGAAAACTTTGTCCAATGGTCCAAATCCGGTCCTTATTCTCTTTTCCAATAGTTTTTCCATGATTATTTTCCCGTCTTTCTTTTGTATAGCTGTCAATTGCTTAAATCTGGTTTCCAAGTCTATAAAATGTAAAATTAACATGTTTTAGTTTTCATCTCACATCTTTAAATCCATAACTACTACCTTATTGAAATCCCTCATTATGGACAGATTTACTGTAGGCAATGATGGCGATCTTCAGCATTTCTTAAGAATCTCATACCTATTGCGATCTCTTCTACAATTTGTTGTATTTCTCATTCTCTATGCCTGCACCCATTCTGAAACTTTTAACCATTTGTGGGATGGATGGGTAAATTGCTTATATAGTTTTAAACAAATATATTTTTTGTCTTCTAAAATTCTGCCTCCTGGTGGCAATAGCATTTTGTTGCCTAAAGTGGGGAGTCCATGTTTCATTAAAGAGGCACAATTGTGACCTGGTTGTGTAAACTGCACTCACACAGATCTTCAGAACTGAATAGCTTTGTCATCTGCCATATTCAGTTTTACCTACACTTCTTTAAAAAAAATAGTCTATTTAATAACCGTGATATTTCACTGGATATTTCATCCATTCTAATACAATCATTGATTCTGGCCATTTAACAAGGAATGACCACACTTCAAAGATTGTGTCATCATCCCCAAACCTGAACCTGGTGTAACTCACAAATTCCTTAACATTGTTTCAATCTGCCAATGAAATGCAAATTGACTTGATGGAGTAAATGGTCTATTTCTGTTCCCACATCTTGAGGTGTAATGAATGGCGTTACTGAATTGGTGGAGGTATGATTACTGCATTTGCCACTCGCAGGACCTCAAATTCCTATAAAATTTTGCTCCACCCAAAGAAAGCAAAGTTACTTATTTGACCCACTTCACATGCAGTATCAGCTGTTTTGTTGCTGTGCAACTGCCTTAGATCTAAAATGGCAAAGTTCCAACTTCTTGTTCTGGTTGAGGTGCAAGCTCAAGAAAATGTTTCTATTCCCTTTCTTTGTTGCTATTTCTGTGAACTACTTTTTAATCACAATTAACTTGACCATTTTACTCCACAGCCTATGGCTTTGGAAATACACATGCCTACGATGGCTCTACTGCTTCCACCTGACCTATAGATTTCTGTGATCCAAGAGAACCACCCTACCTCTCCCAAAAGCTCCCAGTTAAGACTAGATCCAATCCTTCTATCTAGGATTGCTTTTTAATCAGTAACACCATTCCATGAGCAAGCCAGTCCAATAAAAGCCCATTCTGAAATTTGAGTTACTCACTTTCTCTAGGGCTCCATGAACTTGCCAAGACACTACAACCATCACCACTCCCTCTCCCAATAGGTCCCCTGACCATTATTGACCAAACCCCTACAACTGACCGTGGTCTACCTCCTGGATTGAATTAGCAGGGCAGACCTGCCTCAGCTCAGCCCTCCTTCTAGATGGGCATCTCTGCAGCACTGCAACAGATGGATCTGTAAGGCTGGATTGATTGTACTTGACTTGCAAGACAAACCATGGCCAAATCCTCAGACTGCAAGGATGCAGATTAGGACCCTGGTTGGTCCAAGCACCTGACTAAGCCTGAAGAAACCTTTAGATTACAATCTGATAAATCCTTTCACTGACTGTGGCAGTGCACTTGACTGAGCGTATGCAGTGTGTTTGCCCCTTAAGATAATGGCACTTTTGGCAACAGCAATGTTGCTGTAGAATGACATGCCCATCTCTTTGACCATTCAGTGCTCCCCACTGAGGCTGCCTGCCTCTCCCTCTCCATTCTACTCTCCAGAGGACCAGTTCACCTCATACAACACCAGCTCCACTATTCAATATCTTTATTTATGAAGACCAAGATCCTACATGCTTTATTAATTACTCTCTCAATATCTCCTGTCACTTTAAAAAAATTATGCACATGTACCCTGTCACTTGTCTGCCCATTCTGCTAGCCCTCCTATGTCCCGTTGTACGTAACTGATATCCTCATGATTTATCAGACGTAGAATTAGACCCTATATACACACCATTGTGAAGAAATATCAGAAATGACGTAATCAACTCCAACAGACCCCAGGGTTTAAATACCAGACGGGAAAACACAACAGTGCTTCATCAGAGGTTGCAGTGATGATGTTACCCAGCAGGATAATGAAACGTCTGTGAACTAACAAACCAGCTCAGCAAGCAAACCAACCACAGTAACTTAGTTGCTGTATGGAAGTTGTTACAATCCACATATGTACAGGTTAACACAGTTGTTCTCTGTGAAGTTCTATATAACTATAGAGATGTAGTCACTGGTTAATACAGTTCCTATGCAGGGAAATTGACAATGATCATACTTGCAGGTTACTACACTCAATGCATTTACAAACTGACAGACACTATACAGCTCACTGTACATGCAGGTCAAAACAGTTCTGCATGCAGGTAAATGGAGTGCACTGTAAATGGTTCCTAATACAATTGTTTTCTGTGTAGTTTAATGACTGATTCTACAGGTTGAAGGAATAATTGGGCGTGGATAACTGAAACCAAAGCCCACAGAAACTAGAAAAAAAAAAATGAGTATAACAACCTCTTTTATACGAACGAAATCTGTCTCCATGACTATTATCTTGAAATTTCCTCTCATCTCAGTTCGTGTACTTCAGGATGTCATGATAAGACATTAAAATAAAGCTTCTATTTCGGGCCACTGTTTATAATTAAGTAACGTCTGGGATAGGTTCTTTTCATCTTCTGTAACAATTAACAATTAACAATGTTCAGTATTATATTGTCTGATTCAGAGTATAGTGGATTGGTTTCCTTTTTAATAACAAGTCAACAAATGGTGCATGGAAGATGTCTCCCTGCCCATTTCTAGGTTACAGGAGAATATCTATTTGCACTACATGTTACATGCTTAAGCCAAACACTTGCCATTTGATATGAAAGCATCTCCTTTGCCAATTCCTCAATTACTGTATGATGTCCTAAAATAAGTACAAAGTTGGTGAAACAACTATTCAATGCGTCAGCCTGAACCACATTTGGCCCTAGCCTCATTTGTGATACAAAAAGAAAATACTGAAAATGCTAGAAATCTGCAACGCAAAACAGAAATTTCTGGAAGCGCTCAGCAGGTCTAGCAGCATCCATGGAGAAAGGAAGACAAAAATAACATTTTAGGTCTGTTGAAATGGCACAGTCTGTAAACTTGACTCCTTTCCTACTGCCTATTTTCAATAATTCTTTTTCTTATTACTGAACAAATGCAACTTATCTATATTTCTGAAGAGAAAGGCATTATTTTTTGCTAATAGTTGAAAGCAAAGTAAATTTAGTGGCAGGTTTCAGGTAACGTTATTGCTCAGAACAGGAATATTTTGATACTGTACAACCAATTTAATAAGAAAAGACACATCAGGCGCATTCCTTCCATTAGATGCAAACTTCCAGTCACCAGGCCTGAATGTGACACGTTTAGAGTCCTGAAAATTCCTCCTTAACTTTCCTTTGTCCAAGGCCTAAGAGTAAGATTACAATAATAAAAGTAATATGATTTCAGACTAATCGGAGTTCTCCTGCCTCCTTTAAAGTAGGGCTCGTCCTTTTCTGGTGATGTATGAGGTGTATTCATTTGCTCCTTGCAGTAACATCTCCCATTTGCTTTACAGAACTTTGATGGAAGCCTGTACAGAATTGGTGAAAACCGTGACATAGGTTCCTGGGTTAAGATCACAATGGGCTGGGGACAGAAGGCTGATGTCTTGATCCAATCATTTACAGGTTACTAACCCTCATAGACCTTTTTCAATGGAAAATCAGATCCTTCTTTATTGTTTAACAAAAAGATACATTAATTGCTGCCACCTATAGCCAATGCCTATCATTTCAGCACATATTTTAGACAGAAGTATATAAATAAACCTATGCACTGTCAGTGAGCATTCAAACAGCATTTACAAAAGAATGATCTCAAGATCAGTATCTCTGATATTTGTCAATTGCCTATGTAGAATCATACAATTTTGCGACCTGCAGTGAACATTTTTGTCTCTGAATCTGTGACCACTTTATAGTTTTGTCATTCATGTGTCAGTAAAGTATAATAATCAAATTAATGTACTAACACAAAAAAGAAAAAGTTTAAAAACTCATCATTGGTCAGCATTTCATGGGCCCATCTAATCAACAAAATAGTCTGGAAGCTTTTTTTTAAATTAAACAAACCAGTCTAATCTATCCATACTATTGTGGGAGTAAATTCTTGTGTATTCCTGAAACACAATCATTCACGTCTTACATAAAAGGCAATTACAATACCAACGATATGGCTCATTTTCTCTCTTGGCTTCATGTCTATTGACAATTAAAAGAAGATATCAATAATTATTCAACATTCTTTTAAGACAGTATTTAAGACAGTGGGCAGTATTTTCCTACTTTAAATTAGTTTGGTATCAAGCATGTTGGACGGTGTCATATCCATCAATGCCCAGGTGAGTTATCTCACTTGATCAACAGCATTTCTCAGTCTGTGATCTATGTAAGTGCAATACTCCATGAATTACTCAGTAAATCGCCTGGTGAGACCTTTTGGATTGAAAGAGTTTGGCAGCATATTTAAAGATCAGCTGGACACCACTTCAAACTCTGCAGCCTCTCAGCCTGAGATCGTCAGTCCTATAACACACGAAATGCCAGCAGGAAGTTTTCTTTTTGAGGGGTGGGGGTTTGTTATCACAGAAAGACAGAGTATCCTGTTCCCAATGAACAGAATTAAGAGACCATGGCATCATATCTGTAGAATCTGAGCATGGATATCAGTCCAGGTTGTTGTTGTTGGACCCTACAAAAGTGACAGCAAACAGTACCAAGAAAATGTCAAATGGTCTCCTGCACTCTGCAAGGTAACTGTCACCATTGTCTATCTGTTGCCTCACAACGAGAGTCTAAATTCACCACTGCAATGCATCTCAAAGTCTTGCAGCCTGCAACATTCAGCATCATTTGAATGATGCCCACACAAAGGCTCATAATCAGCTCATCCTCCCAAGCTGCAAAACCTTCCTACTCTCTGCACTTCCTACTCACTCGCTGGGGATGTCTCACCACCTGGCATGGTTATGCATGCTCAGACCGTTGTTGCACTCATTTCCTTCACACTCAATCATTTTTGTCTCACTGAAGGGAAAAAAAAATGGCCCATAACTGGGATTAGTGTGCTAAGATCAGCAGAGCTATGACTGAGATCAAGCTCCCAACACATTTGAGGAAAGGGCCATCAAGTTGGCTGGAACAGAACCATTCCTGTGGTGATGGGGAGAGACTAATGAGCCTGAAACACAGTAACCAATGTTGTGCTCTGCTCTCTCAGATGATTATTGTTGCTAACATATTGTTTTACATAGGCTTCTCTCCATCTACATCAACTACTTACTGCTGTAGCCTTCCATAGGCCTAATTGGTACTCCAGAGTTTTCTGTAAGGAAGAGGTCACAGCCTGAACCCCTCTACTTCACCACCATCCTGAGGAGGAAGCCTGTGAAAGTTCAGACGACACACCAGCAAAGAATTCACGTGAACTCTCCATGAGCACAGAGACTCTCATCTTGATGGTTACCCTAGTGAGAACAGTCTCGGGAATACAATCTGGTCAGTACATTAGTACACGTCCATAGCTCTGGGGAAAATAAATGCCCATGGACTTTGATATTCTCAAGATTGCCACCAATCACACACTTCCTCAGCTCTATGCAGATATGTTTTTGTATAGGATCCTAAATGACATGTACAATTTGCAGGGAAAGGCAGGGGAACATAAAGAAGGTGTGCCAATGGCCCTCGTTAGCTGGATTGTAAGAAGTAGGAGTCTATCCATATTCTCATTACTGCATTGGCCCCAGCATGCCAGAACCTAGTTACTTCCATGGAGCAGGTGGCTGCAACCTTTGAGGCCTAGGTCCATCAGGATTGTGTGATGCGCCAGATATGTGCTCAAATCTATAGTGTATTGCTTCAGCCATAGTGCTCAGCATCAATAGCATGACAAGAGGGGGACAAGGCACTGATCTCACTCTGGTTTCCTATTCTCAAGGGTGGTGCTAGCAAGCATCTAAAGGAAGGAGAAAGTGGAGGTGATAGCCTTGTGCAATGGTGAAATTTGAATCCAATAAGAATCTGGAATTAAAAGTGATGACGATGACCGTGAAACCTTTGTCGGCTTTCAGAAAAATCCATCTGGCTCACAATGTCCTTTTGGGAAGCAAACTGCTATCCTTACGTAGTCTGGCCTCAATGTGACTCCACACTCACATTGGATTCTTAACTGCCCACTGTGCAATTAGGGATAGGCATTAAATGCTGACATAGCTAGTGATGCCCGCATTCCATGAATGAATATAAAAAAAGTCACAGATGGGCAACTCAGCAACTTCTTGTGGGACAGTCCAGAGGTGCCCTGCTCTTCTGCCCACACCCCTCCCTGTGACTCTGATGGATCCAGCAGCTCAGTCCAAGGAGTTTCGGCCTACACCTGTGTAAGACATTTTCAGCAGACTGGGGTCCTCTAGACCCAAAGGACACCTGTCCAATTCTTCAAAGGCAACAGGGCATACCAGTCAGCAGTCTCCCTCTGCCCCAGCTGCAGACATTGGGCCTGCATCTAAGCATAGTGGGAGTGAAAAGTAACAACATACTTTGAGGGCATATCAGTGACACAGGTACAAGTTCTTCATTTTTGTAAATATATTTATACTCACACTGTTATAGCGCCTAAAGGAGCGGGTAAAGTGGACTGATGCAAAAGTCGTGCAGGATCATCATCAAGCAAAAGGAAGGACAGTACTGTAATCACCATACCTTGGTACTGCTCCAAATCAAAATAAAGGGTGAATCTGAATACCTCAGGACTAGATCTCCACATTGGGCATTGCAGTCGAGTGCTATCAATGAGTTGCAGTGATACCGAGGGTAATGAGATGGTCACTGTATCACTAGGAGATAGTAAGAACTGCAGATGCTAGAGTCGGGGATAACACAGTGTGGAGCCGGAGGAACACAGCAGTCCAGGCAACATCAGAGAAGCAGGAAAGTTGACATTTCGGGTCAGTGTCCTTTTCTGAAGAAGGATCCCAATTCGAAATGTCAACTTTCCTGCTCCTCTGATGCTGCCTGGCCTGCTGTGTTCCTCCAGCTCCACACTGTGTTATCACTGTATCACAGTTGCTTTGGCACTTATGTTAGTCTAGCACTAGCTTTGGCAGAGACTGAAACTTTTGCAGAGGGCAAGTATTAAAGCAATAGTGAAAAGAAAAACTAAGCATTTTATTGTATGTATCAACCAAATAGAAAAAAAAAACAAGCCAATCCTTTAGGAATGTGTGCACCAGCAATAAGAGGTTTTTCCACAAACAGGGCAAATCAAACTATTATTTTTAATTTTGAAGTCTCAACCCTGCTCAGCCATTCTGGAAGTGGGTGGCTATACGGCTCTCTCTGGCCTCTCTAGCTCAGTCAACTGTTGCTTTGTCTTTGTGTCTTTGATGGTTCTTCTGACCCATCTCAGGTTCTTCATCCTCACCTTCTTCCATGCAGGCTTCCTCTCACTCCTGCAATTGCTCGTCAACCAACACATTCCCTTTGGTGTCTGAGATTACAGGGCACAGGACACCCTATGTGGATTATACTTTGTGGCACCACCTAACTGGTCCAGACTTTGAAAGTTAATCTTCATGAGGCCAATGATCTGTTCTACAGTGGCCCTGACAGAAGTGTGGGTAGTGTTGTATCTCACTCTAGTGGCAGTCTGAAGATTTCTTCAGGCTGTCATCAGTCATTTTTTTTGGTTTCAGGGGCGGGTGGCAACAGGCACTCATGGCCCAGCAACCACCCTTGTACTGGCCAAGGACCTATGAAAAAAGATTGGTCTAGGATGCATGAGTCACGGCAGTTCCTGATTACACAGTTCAATATCTGGCTGACATGATCACAAATTATTTGAACATTTAGAAGTGAATCCTTTACCATTTACAAACAAAGCTGATTGTTGGCAGGGTTACCTAAATGAGTACAATCCATTGTACAATGAATCTGTGGAAAACCAGCAATGGCTGAGAATTCTAATATTCGAGCTGCTTCAAGGGAGGATGACATGAATCGGTGGGGCCTGGTGAATAGTGCAACAGTGACCCACTGGATGCACTTAATGGGTACAAGACTGTGAAATGCCAAGGTTTACCCAGTTGCTCCCTGAAAAAACAAACTTCCAAAGACATTAAGGGTAGCCTTTGCATTTGCATCAGTGACTCTAAGACATTGCATGTGATCCACAAAGAACCCGATTCCTCACTTCCCCCATTGTTTTGCCATAGCTCTTCTGCTGATAACACCTAGCCATCTCTTAGTTTGTTTGAACCCTTTTATGTGGCCACTAACTTGCCTGTTTTACCTCCAGAGCCCATGACTTTTGAGATTTCCATTCCCTTGCTGGCCCTACATATTCCCCATATCAAGGTTAAAATAACGATAACTTGCCATAAAAGAATCCACCCACTCCCTTCCCAAAACCTAGTAGTTCACTCCAATAAAACGACTAGGTTCCATTCTACAATCTCCATTTGCACCCATCATCTTAGCAGCCGAGTACAACTAAGGCGATACCGAGACTTGAACTCCCTTCAGCCTCAAGAATGACACAGGCTAAGCCCTAAAATCCTCCAGATTACAGGCAACACACACCCAGATAGACTTTGCTGGACAGATCCAACTGACCAAAGCCTAACCCCACTAATCTGCTACCTCACCTGAAAAAACTGTTGCCTAAGCCTACCTATGAACATACAAACAGATATTTTGATATCTGTGTTGCTGTTGCTCAGTTGTGTGAATGGAGGGCCTAAGGAGACATTATGCCCAGTAACCATGCAGGCACCTACTGCCATTGCAGCAGTTCAATCTCAAATAAAGAGAAAGATGATGGCTGGCACAGTCATGTACTTAACTACAGTGGAGACTGAAAACCCAAGTTTTTGCTGTTCAGGTTTTCAAGCGTCAAGTTTCTTAATTGGCTGAAGTTAATTGGCAAGGGGAAGCTAATACTGCGTGTTGGGTAATTAATATAATGCAAATACATGAATTTAGGCTTCTCACCATCTCAGGAGAGAGAATTTTGTTCAATGGCAAGAATGTGATTTTTGGCCTCTTGCCCAATTAATTCATCATGTTTGCCATTACTCTCGCCACATCAAGGAGGGGAAAATCACACAGTGAAACAAAAAAAAGCAACAGAAATCTGCATCTCTGATAAATGGTAAGGTAGAAAATCTAGGAATTTATTATTACATATTCAATATAAAAATTGAAAAGAAAAGGGAGCAAGAAACGTTACAACTACTACAGAAAAATAGATAAAATTTCAGTTCAAAAGGAGGCCTAATCTTGGTTTGGCTATGATGCCCCATTCGCCAACATCCTTTTGTCATTATCCGCTGTCAAGGCTTACACATTAATAGGCACTTAACTGAAATATGAAAGAGGAACTTTTATGTGGAGTTGTGCTCGAGCAGAGTCAATCCTAAAGGATATCAAAGAAGAGAAAGCTGATGAAAAAATTTCTGAAACAATTTTTGGCTTTGTGTCCATTGTTGAGCACTAAATCAGTACCAGCTTTCCTGGAATGCAGAGGCTATAAATCAAGATAGTTAATTTAAACTACAAAATGAGCCCCTGTTCCTTAACAATGTTGCCTGAAAAACAAGTTAGAAAACAGCTTTCCAATTGTCCTAGATAGAACTACACAAACCATTGTATATTTCCTTACACTGCAATGATTAATTTAGAAGATGAATAGCATGTCTACATTTTTCATGTCTAGTTGCAATGGGAAATGTTACTGATGTGGAGACATTCTCCAAGTTGGAGTAAAGTGTATGATTAAGAGAATGTTCTACTCAATAGTTAGCATTGGCTGATGGCACTGGGTGCCGCAAATGGGAAGATCCTGTCCCAAAGTATGAATTCCAAACTTTGAGAAGCTCAAAATATTCACAGGAAAAAAACACACCATGGTTTTTGAACCTTTATGCCACATTATAAATGAAGCAACATGAAAAGGATTAATAAAGTTGTATCTAATTATCACAGGATAACAATGAAGTAAATGCAATGCTCTTATTAGCTTCCCCTGTGAAGGCCTAATCATGCTTCCAATTACAGCAAGTCGACAACAGCTGCTTGTTTTTATTATTTGTGCCTGAATGGCAAGACATAATGGACTGTATTACAGGGAATGTCACAGAATAAACACCGGATTTTCATTGCACTATTACCCAACTCTTTGAACTACCAGATTTAGGAGGTAAGTAAATTGCTGCATCTTTAAAATTTGTCAGGTTGCAGCCTCAATAAATTTTACAATAGGTGGGACAATCAATCAGTTTCCAAAGTATGTAGATGCTTCAGTTTAAATGAATATAGCTGCACTTAAATGCAAAGTGCAATGCTGAACTCTGAAATAGTTGTATGCAGTTATATAGCAATTGCCTTCAAAGCACCACCTTTATTTAAGCTGACATTAGGACGAAAGTCATAGAAATTATTTTGAACATTGGAGGAGATGTGGATAATCAGTTATGACCTGGAATGGCAGAAAAATTTCAAGGAGCTGAACGGTCTATTCCTCCTGAGATAATAAGTTGTAGAGCTGGATGAACACAGCAGGCCAAGCAGCATCAGAGGAGCAGGAAGGCTGGCGTTTCGGGCCTAGACCCTTCTCCAGAAATGGGGGAGGGGAAGGGGGTTCTGAAATAAATAGGGAGAGAGAGGGAGGCGGATAGAAGATGGATAGAGGAGAAGATAGGTGGAGAGGAGACAGACAGGTCAAAGAGGCAGGGATGGAGCCAGTAAAGGTGAGTGTAGGTGGGGAGGTAGGGAGGAGATAGGTCAGTCCAGGGAGGACGGACAGGTCAAGGGGGCGGGATGAGGTTAGTAGGTAGGAAATGGAGGGGGGGCGGTGGTTTGAGGTGGGAGGAGGGGATAGGTGGGAGGAAGGACAGGTTAGGAAAGCGGGGACGAGCTGGGCTGGTTTTGGGATGCGGTTGGTGGAGGGGAGATTTTGAAGCTTGTGAAGTCCACATTGATACCATTGGGCTGCAGGATTCCCAAGCGGAATATGAGTTGCTGTTCCTGCAACCTTCGGGTAGCAGCGTTGTGGCACTGCAGAAGGCTCAGGATGGACATGTCGTCTGCGGAATGGGAGGGGGGAGTTGAAATGGTTCGCGACTGGGAGGTGCAGTTGTTTAGTGCAAACCAAGCGTAGGTGTTCTGCAAGCAGTCCCCAAGCCTCCACTTGGTTTCCCCGATGTAGAGGAGGCCACAACGGGAACAGCGGATGCAGTATACCATATTAGCAGATGTGCAGGTGAACATCTGCTTGATGTGGAAAGTCTTCTTGGGGCCTGGGATGGGGATGGGGTGATGGGGGTGAGGGCGGAGGTGTAGGGGCAGGTGTAGCACTTCCTTCGGTTGCAGGGAAAAGTGCCGGG
>NC_063341.1:31083706-31146518 GCF_021869965.1 Rhincodon typus | reverse complement strand
GTGGTCCCTCCGGAAGGCAGATAAGGGTGGGGAGGGAAAGATGTCTTTGGTGGTGGGGTTGGATTGCAGATGGCGGAAGTGTCGGAGGATGATGCGTTGGATCCGGAGGTTGGTGGGGTGGTACGTGAGGACGAGGGGGATTCTTTTTTGGTTCTTATTGCGGGGAGGGGGTGTGAGGGATGAGTTGCGGGAAATGTGGGAGACACGGTTGAGGGCGTTCTCGACCACTGAGCCGGGGGGGAAGTTGCGGTCCTTGAAAAACGAGGACATCCGAGATGTATGGGAGTGGAATGCCTCATCCTGGGAGCAGATGCGGTGGAGGTGAAGGAATTGGGAATAGGGGATGGCATTTTTGCAGGAAGGTGGGTGGGAGGAGGTGTATTCTAGGTAGCTGTGGAGTCGGTGGGCTTGAAATGGATATCGGTTTCTAGGTGGTTGCCGGAGATGGAGACAGAGAGGTCCCGGAAGGAGAGAGAGGTTTTAGAGATGGTCCAGGTGAACTTAAGATTGGGGTGGAAGGTGTTGGTGAAGTGGATGAACTGTTTGAGCTCCTCGTGGGAGCACAAGGCAGCGCCGATATAGTCATCAATGTAACGGAGGAACAGGTGGGGCTCAGGGCCGGTGTAGGTACGGAAGAGGGATTGTTCCACGTAACCTACAAAGAGGCAGGCAAAGCTTGGGTCCATGCGGGTACCCATGGCCACCCCCTTTGTCTGTAGGAAGTGGGAGGAATTGAAAGAGAAGTTGTTGAGGGTGAGGACAAGTTCGGCTAAGCGGATGAGGGACCGGTCGGGGCTGCAGGACAGGAAGAAGCGGGGGGCTTTTAGGCCATCTGTATGGGGAATGCAGGTGTATAGGGACTGGATGTCCATGGTAAAGATGAGGTGTTGGGGACCGGGGAATTGGAGGTTCTGGAGCAGGTGGAGGGCGTGGGTGGTGTCACGAACGTAGGTAGGGAGTTCCTGGACCAAGAGGGAGAAAATGGAGTCTAGAAAGGTGGAGATAAGTTCGGTGGGGCAGGAGCAGGCTATTCCTCCTGCTTTGTTTCTATTTCATTCGAAAGTTATCTTGACCAATTAAACAGGTGAACTAAAGCATGTCAGATGTGAATCCCTATAATTGTAAGGTGACACACTTTGGAATAAGTATCTTTTGGAAATGTAAAATTCAGTATGACCACTAGAGGTAGCAAATACATTCATATAAAAACAGTTCTGAAAATAAATGGCAGGTCAATGACAAATGTTCTTTCATATTTTATGATTTCAAGTGTTGGTGATTTGTAAAGGATTTGCAGAATTCTGTTTTATTTCACATATTTAGCATTAGCAGTGTTATTTGTTTTCCTAAATTAAGTCATACAAATATCTCTTCCTTTCGTCTGTACAATTTGTAGTAACAACATAACCTTAAATAAAATATTTAGTTTTGCATTAAGAAAAATAGATATTTTCCCCTATTTCAACAGTCATAGTTCTGTTGGTAGGATAGGGCAACATTAAAAGAAAATTCTGCTTCATGTCCACAAAAAGAAAACTAGAATTTTTTTTTTAGTGTCATTCCAAAAGGTAATGGGGAATGTTTCACCCCAAAGCTTATTAGTTATAGTCAAAGCTTTGGAGATTCGAGGTTAACATTACGAATGGTCACAAAACTAGCTTAAGGATGGGAAACAATACAAAGAGGAATTATTTTAAATTGAAATGGGGGGTGGGGGGGGAGAAGAAGAGAACACATTGAATACATATTGCTGGAAAAAGTCAAAATTTCACTGTAAATCTATAATAGCAAAAAAGCAATTTTTGCATATCCAGACTGTTTTGATTAATCTAAGCGGAGCATCTATTGATGGGTTCAGGTGATACCTGGTACCACGAACACACATCAAGCATATCGAGGGCTAGGACACATAATGCTCATTGGATTGCCACAGTTTGATGCCAGTAGCAATGGGATAATGAGGGTGGTAATGTCAGTGGAGAACAATAAAATGCTTGCAAGTCTGTAATGCTCCCAACTCGACCTGTGGACTTGGCATGTTGGCAGACTGTAATTAAGCTTAGATTCCTTTCCATGATGTTAGTCATAATTTGTGAACACTTTTGCCTCTGTGGCCAAGTCAGACAAAGTTAGTTTCACTGTTGTATACACAAATATAAACAAACACAGTATAGTGAAATTCCACAAGCTAAAAGAAATGGATTACAGTCTTACCAATCTTGGTCCACAGGTGTAATAGCTATCTTTGGGGGTGCTCGCAATGGTAAAGTGGTAGGCCTTGGTATGCTATCTCTTTCTGGAGTCCTTGCTCTTTCCCCCTGCCTCCAAGCCAATGGCGGCAATTGAAGATTACCAGAGAACCGTCTCCTTCCCCTTCGTAAATCCACTCCGATTATGGTTCCAGAAGAAGTGTAAGATTTGCTAAGACCATACTCTGGGGAATCTTTGCCATTCTAAAGAAAAACAAAAAATATTTTTAAAAATACATAGCACACAAAAAGGATCATGTTTAATTTGTGAAAGCACTCTTTCTTGAATTTCATGTTGAACAGCTATTAATATTGATACCATGTTTTTATTGCGTTTTCTCACAATCATGTTACAGTATTATTTGAAGTGTCATTAAATCAAAAACACCATATTTCAAAAAAACGTACAAACTTCAATAGCCACAATTATACAGAAATCCTTACATTCCACCTATTAAACTAAGTGCAACAGACTTCACTGTTTCTACTATCCATCTCGGCTCCCTCCAATTTGATACACTCTATGTGATATCAAGAAACAGTACTAGGCACTGGATACTGCAAAGACTATGGGACCCAATAACATTCTGGCAACAGTACAGAAGATTTGCATTTCAGATCTAGCTGAGTGTCTAGCAAAGCTGTTCCAGCACAGTTACAACATGAGCACTGACCTTGCAATCTGGAAAATTGCCCGGGTATGTCCTATCCACAAAAGGTAGAACAAATCTAACCTGGCCAAGTACCACCGATTAGTCCGTCAATAATCAGCAAGATGGTGGAAGGTGTTGTTGAGAGTGCTATCAAGTCGTACTTATTAGACAATACTCTCTTCTACCCTCTTACATCGGACTGAAGATATCAAAGTTTGATACATGTATGAACAGATTTAAGAACAGCTTCTTCCTTGCTGTTATCAGACTTTGGAAAGGACCTCTCAAATGTAACAAAAATAGAAGTGGCTGGAAAAGCTCAGCAGCTCTGGCAGCATCTGTGAAGAAAAAAATGAGTTCTGAGGAAGGGTCACTGGACCCGAAACATTAACTCTGATTTTTTCTTCACAGATGCCGCCAGACCTACTGAGCTTTTCCAACAACTTCTGTTTTTGTTTCTTATTTACGCCATCCACAGTTCTTTCAGTTTCTCAAATGTTAATGTTGATCTCTCTCTCTGGACCTGATCTGTGGCAGTAACACTCTATTCTGCACTCTGTTCTCCTACCCTGATGCACTTTGCATGGTGCAATCTGCCTGTATAGCAGACAAAACAACACTTTTCCCTGTATCTCAGTACATGTGACAACCATAAATCAAACTCAAACCTAAAACAATAACCTGCTCACTGATATTCAGTTGGTGTTCTCTCAGGTCCACTCAGCTCCCGGCCTCACTGCACCCTTGATCCAAACTTGGACAAATGAGATAAACTCAAAAAGGAAAAGTCAGGGCAACTAACCTTGATAGCAAAGCAGCATTTTACCAAATATGGTATCAAACAACCCTAATAAATGCAAAGTAAATGGGAATTAGAAAAAAAAACACTGCTGGTTGGAATCATACATAGCACAAAAGGAAGATTATTGCAGCTGCTAGAAGTCAATTAAATCAGTCATAGGACATCACTGCATGAATTCCTCAGAGTACTTTCTTAAGCAGCTGAAAATGGTTGGGCCTGTTTTAACTAAGCTCTATAGCTCAGGTTGTCATTGGAGTTGTTGGTTGGTTCGATGAGCTGACTGGTTTTCATGCAAACATTTCGTCTCCCTTCTAGGTGACATCTTCAGTGCTGTCTAACCTCTGTCGAGGCGCCGTTGTTCTGTCCCGCTCTGAATTTATATGGTCCAGTCTGTCATGATGAGTAGTCCTGGTTCTAGTTTTGTACCCCATGGTGAGAAGTCCTGTTTCCAGTTTTGTAGGGGACCATATAAATTCAGAGTGGGACAGAACAACAGTGCTTCAATGGAGGCTAGACAGCACTGAAGATGTCAGCTCGAAGGGAGATGAAATATCTGCACAAAAACCAGTCAGCTCATCAAACCAACCAACAACTCCATTTCAGCTGCTTCATCAAAGACCTTCCCTCCATCAAAAGATCAAAGGTGGGAAAGTTCACTGATAACTGGCAATGTTCAACATCATTTATGAACCCTCAAATAACAAAGCAGTCGTGTCCAAATGAAGCAAAACCTGGACACCACATCCAGACTCGGACAATATGTGACAAATAACATTTCAGCCAAAAGTGCCTGACAATGATCAGCTCAAACAAGAGAGAATCTAATCATTGCCCCTTAAGATTCAATGGCATTATCATCACGGAATCCTCCACAAATCAAACTGAACTGAAGCAAACATATAAACACTGAGGCTGCAATAACAGTTCTCAGGTTAGGGATTAACAAACAAGTAACTCGGCACCTGACTGTATACAGCTTGTTCACTATGTACAAGGCATAAATCAACAGTTGGATTTGTGCAGCTCAAACAATAATTAAGAAGCTTGACATCATCCAGTATAAAGCAGCCACTTGATTGGCACAACATCTAATACTTTAAACATTCACTCAGTCCACCAATGATGCACAGTAGCAAAGCTATGTACCATTTAGGGGTGATCTAGTGGTATTATTACTGGACTATTAATCCAGAGATCCAGGTAGTGTTCTGGGGACCTGGGTTCGAACCTCGCCACAGCAGATGGTAGAATTTGAATTCAACAAGTACCTGGAATTAAGAGTCAAATAATGACCATGAATCCACTGTCGATTGTCAGAAAAACCCATCTGGTTCACTAATGTCCTTTAGGAAAGGAAACTGTCATCCTTACCTACATGTGACTCTAGACCCACAGCAATGTGGTTGACTCATAACTGCCCTCTGGGCAATTAGGGATGGGCAATAAATGCTGGCCTGGCCAGCGACGCCCTCATCCCATGAATGAATGATCAAAAAAATTTACAAGGCATACTGCAACAACCTAACAAAACTCTTTAGACAGCATTTACAAACTGCAAGGGCAAGAGAAGTGGATACATTGGAACATCACCACCTGCAAGTTTCCCCCAAGTCCTAATTTAACAATAGTACCGTTCCTTCATGTTCTTTTGATCAAAATTTTGGAACTCCCTTCAAATCAGCACTGTAGGTGAATCTACAACACATGGAGTGTAGCTGTCCAGAAAGGCAGCTAACGAACACATTCTCAACGACAATAAAGGAATGGTCAATAAATGCTGGCCTAGGCAGCAGTGCCCACATCTGTGAACATACATATTATACTTTCCTGTTACTTTATTTCAGCTACATTAATTAAAATAACTTTATACTGATGGCACACTATCAATTCCTTAAGTTAACTGTGCTAAATTGCCTTAATCAAAAATATAAGCTGTTATATTAAAATAATGTTAAGCTTTACTCAAACAACTATTGACTACATGGTGGAGTAGAAGTCACAGGGACTAACAAAATCATAACTTGCTTTACATGGAGTTAATCCTTTCCAACCATACAATGACTGGATCCACTATGGACGATCTTCGTATCCACACTTAATTAAACAAGTTTTTTTTAAAGAAATTAGGAAAATTTTCAGAAAACATGGAAAAGGATTAAAGTTGAGACAATATATTTCAAACAAATGGGAGAATTGAAAATTATGTTTTTAATAATGCACAGGAAAATATAAGATAACAGCTTGGCAATTACGATAGGAGCCCCATGCTGCTTGCCTTATTAATGAGTAAAGCTGAACATACAATCGCCACCTGGACCTGTGAAACTAAAAACTTAGAAAGCCACAAATTTCTGTCACAGGTATCCTGCTACTCCTCAGGGTCTATTATTGAAATATTTTTAAAAGAAGCAACACAGTTAATGATTAGGTATGTTACCTTATTTGTGTCAAAGACTGATGAAAAATTTCAGTCTTGCTTAATGAGGAAGGAGTGGATTTAAATATCACTTCATAGTTATAAATAAACAAACTCTTTGCTCTTGAAAAACTATTTTTGCAAATACTGTATTATTATTTCCTCAGAAGAAATTATTGCAGATTGTAGCCAAACATTTGAAAGTTTGAGTTTCTCAATATAAGTGCCTGCTTTAATCCCATACACTTATCCCAATTGTTACTTCGCTTTATAGATGATGATTTAACAGCCTCTCTGCTCCTATGATGCTGCTTGGCCTGCTGTGTTCATCCAGCCCTGCAAGCCTCTCTGCTCCTATGATGCTGCTTGGCCTGCTGTGTTCATCCAGCCCTGCACCTTGTTGTCTCGGATTCTCCAGCATCTGCAGTTCCTACTATCTCTAACAGTAATTTATGTTGTCTATTTTGTTGTCTTGAGAATTCTTACCTCTGACTGGTTAAACAGTCTTCCTACTGCATACCATGTTCACAGACCCAACAGATCACCTGTAGAAGCTACAGAATTCAAACCGTGATTGGAATTTGAAGTTCCACATGCTAGGGCCTGCTGAAACACTTTTCTTGATGTGAAGAGTGACTCTGTTCCACTACCACTGATCCAGTTTGATAATGCATCAGAAATGTATGTTTTGAATCAAAATCATCATTTTAGAACCACATTTCTAGAACACTTAACAGGATGGTATATGTTGCTATTCCTTATGCAGCTATGGCATAACTAATCCATAAACAGCTTGAAAATAAAGTTCCCCAGACTAGCAAATTTTAAGGTCTTGACTCAGCTAAAACCAGCAGTTTCAATCAAAACAGGTAGTACAAGTTGTCTCAAGGAAAAGAAATCAGATCTACTCCTAAAACTATCTTTAATCTTTAGATCATCATCTCTTCACCTTCAAGATGCCTGCCTCTTTGATGACATTTAGAAAGACGAAGTAAAGTTCAACTTTTCTTCTGCTTGCTTGGATTCATCCCACTAAAAGATGCTATGCCCCTATCAAACTTCTGTACTATCCATTTAGAGGAATAAAAATCATTGTCAACTTACAATGCATCCATTACTTTGGAAGCTCTTGCCAAACCAGTGATTCACATTATGTTATTTCAGACATGGCCAAAGACCTGGAAAACTAATTATCAGTGTAAATGTCCTTGCAACTATATTTTTGAATTAGTGAATCATCTTTATCTGGACTTTAATATCTTTAAAACTTTCGCCAAGACTTGCACCTCTGAGCATGTTACAATAAAATAGATTTCCATCCAACTATGGTCATACTTATTCATTTTGAGATAAATAATTGGAGCTCTACTTTAATTGATGACCAGGTAACTCCATCAGCAACTCAATTTTTTCCAAAGCTTAGTGACATGTCAACTGCTTTCACATCAAATAGCTCCTACAATAACGTGCATTTATAACACTGAAGGTGGCCATTTGAAACACTTCACTTCCAAGACAGCAGGAATACATTGAGAATCTGCCCCAATCTGACTTTCCATCGTGGTGGCCTACCTGATGTAGGCCAAGAGATCATTTCCCAGAGTCATAGTGCTGTACAGCATGGAAACAGACCCCTCTGTCCAACTTGTCCATGCCAATCAGATATCTTAAATTAATCTAATTATTCCCTACGTAGATGGCCTAAAAGCCCTCCGCTTCTTCCTCTCCTGCAGGCCCAATCAGTCCGGCTCCACCAACACCCTAATCTGCTTAACAGAACTTGTCCTTACCCTTAACAACTTCTCCTTTAACTCCTCCCACTTCCTACAGACTAAGGGAGTGGCCATGGGAAGCCACATGGGGCCAAGCCATGCCTGCCTCTTTGTAGGATACGTGGAACATTCCCTCTTCCGCAGCTACACTGGACCCATCCCCCACCTCCTCCGCTACATCGATGACTGTATCGGCACTGCCTCGTGCTCCCACGAAGAGTTTGAACAGTTCATCAACCTTACTAACACCTTTCACCTCAACCTCAAGTTCACCTGGACCATCTCTGATACCTCTCTCTCCTTCCTGGACCATCTCTGGTGACCGTCTCGAAACCAATGTCTATTTCAAGCCCATCGACTCCCACAGCTACCTGGACTACACCTCCTCTCACCCACCCTCCTGCAAGAATGCGATCCCATACTCCTAATTCCTCCGCCGCGTCTACTCCCAAGATGGGGCATTCCACTCCCGCACATCCCAGAAGTCCACCTATTTCAAGGATGGTAACATTCCCCCTCTGGTGATCAAAAATGCCCTCAGCCACATCCCTTGCATTTCCTGCACTTCTGCCCTCACATTCCCTCCACCCAACAAAAACAAAGACAGAATCCTCCTTGTCCTCACATATCACCCCACTAACCTCTGTATCTAACGTATCATTCTCCGCCACCTACAATCTGACCCTACAATCAGATATTTCCCTCCCCACCCCTACCTGCCTTTTGTAGGGACCGCTGTCTCCACAACTCCCTTGTCTGCTCCAAAGGTTCCATTAATCCCACCACATCTGACACCTTTCCCTGCAACCGCAGGAAGTGCTACACCTGCCCCTATACCTCCCCACTCACCTCCATTCAAAGCCCAAAACAAACCTTTCATATCAGGCAGGGGATCACCTGACATCTGTCAACTTGGTCTACTGTGTCCCCTGCTCCCAATGTGGCCTCGTCAACATCGGTGAGACCAAGCGTAGACTCAGAGACTGTTTCGGAGAGCATCTACACTCTGTACATGACAAACGACAACACCTTCCGGACGCGAACCATTTCCACCAGTGTCACAATGACACCACCCACAAACTGGAGGAGCAACACCTCATATTCTGCCTCAGGAGCCTACAGCCCAATGGCTTAAACATGGAATTCACCAGTTTTAAAATCTCCCCACCCCTGGCCTCATCCCATGTCCAAGCCTCCCTCTGATCCCCACCTCCTTGACCTGACACAACCTGTCCATATTATCTCCCACCTATCTGCCCCACCCATCCTGCTGACCAATCCCCACCACTCCCTACCTGCACTCACCATCCCACCCACCTTCCCCAGCCCAACCCCTCCCTCTATTTATTTCTGAGCTCCCTGCCCCCTCCCCATTTCTGAAGAAGGGTTGCGACCTGAAACATCAACTTTCCTATTCCTCTGATGCTGCCTGGCCTGCTATGTTCCTCCAGTTCCACACTGTGTTGTCTCTGACTCCAGAATCTGCAGTTTTTGCTATCTCCTAAATTAATCTAGTCCCATTTGCCAGCATTTGGCCCATATTTCTCTAAACCTTCTTACTCATATAGCAATCCACATGCCTTTTAAATGTTGTAATTGTACCAGCCTCCACCACTTCCTGTGGCAGCTCATTCCGTACACGCATCACCCTCTGTTTGAAAAAGTTGCCCCTTAGGTCCCTTTTAAGTCTTTCCCCTCTCACCTTGAAACTATGACCTCAAATTTTGGAGTCTCCTACCCTGGAGAAAAGACCTTGACTATTCACTCCATCCATACCAATCATGATTTTATAAACTTCCACAAGGTCACCCCTCAGCCTCTGATGCTCCAGGGAAAATAGCCCCAGCCTATTCAGTGTTTCCTATAGTCAAACCCTTAAACCCTGGCAACATCTTTGTAAATCTTCTCTGAATCCTTTCAAGTTTCACAACATCTTTCTTATAGCAAGGCGACCAGAATTGAACACAGTATTCCAAAAGTGGCCTAACCAATGTCCTGCACAACCGCAACATGCTGTCCCAACTCCTATACTCAATGCACCGACCCACGTACTGGGTACCAAAAGCTTTCTTTTGTCATGTCTATCTGTGACTCCATTTTGAAGGAACTATGAACCTGCACTCCAAGGTCTCTTTGTTCAGCAATACTCCCCAGGACCTTACCATTAAGTGTATAAGTCTTGCCCTGATTTGCCCTACCAAAATGTACCATCTCACTTTTATCTAGATTAAACTCCATCTGCCACTCCTCAGCTGATCTGATCAGGGTCCCATTGTATTCTTCACTGTCCACTACACCACCAATTTTGGTGTGAACTGCAAATTTACTAACTATACTTCCTGTGTTCACATCCAAATCATTTATATAAATGACGAAAAGCAGTGGACCCAGCACCGATCCTTGTGGCACTCCGCTATCTCATGTCCCCTTTCTGCCCTCCTGATTTCCCTCCTAAGTATACTCCTGCCCTTATACTCCTCTCGGGCTTCACTCAATCCCTGCTGTCTATACCTGACATATGTTTCCTTCACTCTCTTGACCAGAACCTCAATTTCTCTAGTCATCCAGCATTCCCTACATTTACCAGCTTTGCCCTTCAACCTAACAGGGACATACTGTCCCTGGACTCTCATTAGCTCATTTTTGAAGGCTTCTCACTTTCCAGCCATCCCTTTATCTGCAAATATCCAGCCCCAGTCAACTTTTGAACATTCTTGCTGAATGCCATCAAAATTGGAAACAAAAACAGAAATTGCTGGAAAAACTCAGCAGATCAGGCAGGATCTGTGAAGCTAATTCAGAGTTAATATTTCGGGTCCAGTGACCCTTCCTCACAACTCACCAGACCTGAACCATTAACTCTAGTTTCTCTTCACAGATGCTGCCAGACCTGTGATGAGCCTTTCCAACAACTTCTGTTTTTGCATCTGATTTACAATATCCACAGTTCTATCGGTTTTTAACCATCAAAATTGGCATTCCTCGAATTTAGAACTCTGACCGAGAGTGGACATCAACAGGAAAGGCAAACGCTGTGGTCCAATAATCAATGGAAGAGGTTTCCTTCTGATCAAAGAGGCCTGGCACCTTGCCTATTTATTATTATTATTATTATTGTAATGGGCACCTCCATTTGAAGACACTATCCATCTCACCTTCCTAGCTTCTGACCTTTTCTTATAGTCCAGTTCAGTTTCTGGTCAATGGTAACTTCCAGGTTGGTTATTGTGGGAGGGCAGGGTTCAGTGATGGTAATGCCATTCAATCAACATCAGATGGCTAGATTCTCTTCGTCAGAGAGAATCATTTCCTGGAACTTGTAATGGCTGCAATTTTACTCATCATTTGTCAATCCATGCAAATGGACACGGGTTGCTTCAGTGTTTAAGTGTTGTGATTGGTGCTAAATATTTTGCAATCAGCAAACATCCACATTTCTGATTTTATGATGGAGGGAAGTCATTAATGAAGGAGCTGTAAATGGATGGGCCTAGGACACAACCTTGAGCTACTGTTGCAGGAATATCTTTTGACTGAGATGACTGACCACCAGCAACCACAACCACCTGCCTAGATATGAATCCAACCAGTGGAATGTTCTCCCCATAAAGCCCACTGACTTCCTTTTTGCTGGGGGCTCTTTGAAGCCACACTCTGTGAAATACTGCCTTGATATCGTGGGTAGTTACTCCTACCTTGCCTCTGGAGTTCAGCTCTTTTGTTCATTTTTGGACCAAGGCTATGATGAGGTCAGGAGCCGAACAGAACCTGGCAGAACCCAAACTGAGCATCAGTGGACAGGTTATTTCTTTGCAAGTGGGATTGTTATAAACCTTGTAATCCAGGCGACTGTCCTCATATTCCAGAAAATAGGAATTCAATTTTTAGGAAAATTTTGAAAACATGACTATGAAACTGATGGATTCTCAAAGGATGATAAAATTAGATATATGCAAGAAAGAGATATATTAATAGATTTTAAGGGTGGAAAACGTGTTTCAAAGACAAATCGGTAACTTTATTATGGACTGGGTCATATAAATTTAAATCAAGAAACCTTCTTTCAAAGGAATTTCCACTTAGCTCACTAGGGGGCACTGTCATAACATCTATGGCCTTAATGTCTGAGAAGACAGTTGTACGTACTGTTCTTGCATCCCAAACTGAAAGTGATTTTGTGATGTATTATGGTAACATATGGTTTTAAATTTAGGTAATGAGAGTATTGCTCCCAACCTCGTGGGCTGCAATTCTAGTGGCTAGGTTCACGTCTGTCGCTTGGATAAAACATTCAAATCTGGTTCACTGTTACCCTGTAACATATTCTGGCAGTGATGTCATAGTTGAAAGTTTATTTCCTTTACAGGCTCTTTAGTTTCCTCAAGTTGTGTCAGAAACTATATCCTTTTGATCCTCCCATTCCCACATGTATGTTTTTGGATGACCTCATTATTTTATGAGGTTTAATTTCAGACAGTAAAGTTGACAGTGTTGCTTTAGTAGCATTACCTCAAAACAGCTGAACTGAATGCATTAACAGCCTACTACTAAGTCCTGGCATTTGTGCTGCCAAGGATACCAAATGATCAGATTTTAAAGATTTATCCACAATTGGAAGACAGTTGAATAATTTCTCCAAACTTGCAAAAATCGGAAGTATCTGATCTCACAGTCAAATAGTTATCAAACATCAATGTGACTAATCTTAAATGGTGTACCTTTTCTCAGCAAACATTCTTCTGGGATTGAGGAAATCGGCCTCATTTTGAGTCAAGTTATATTTTGACCATTGGTATTTGGCTTCTGAGCTGGTTGAGGTTCTTCAGTGTTCTGTAGAATTCTAAAAGGAAAGCTTGCATTTCTATTGAGCAGCAACAAGTATTGGTTTCTGGCTGTAATACCTGTTTCACATTGGATTGCTCACTGTATTTTAACAGTACTCTCAGCATTCTTTTTTTTAGAATCCCTACAGTGTGGAAACAGGCCGTTTGAGCCAACAAGTCCACACTGAACTTCAGAGCGTCCCACCCAGACCCATTCCCCCTGTAACCCACCTAATCCACACATCCCTGAACACTGTAGGCAAGTTAGCATGGCCAATCCACCTAGCCTGCACATCTTTGGACTGTGGAAGGAAACCAGAGCATCTGGAGGAAACCCACACAGACACAAGGAGAACATGCAAACTCCAAACAGACAGTCACCCAAGGGTGGAATTGAACCCGGGTCCCTAGTGCTGTGAGGCAGCAGTGCTAACCACTGAGCCACCATGCTGGCCCCTAAATTCCTCTGATTTAGAATGATGTTCTACCTCTGCTATGCAGTCCTCTGTCAAATGGGTGTATTTTCATAATCCTCAGCCAAAATATTTTCCAGAAAAGTCATATCCACACCGGTGTCAAACTTGAAATTAGATAATAAACATTAATCTATATGATATGTGCCATTTCTGGTTTAGAAGAGCCATCTAATGCCCCTAAGAAGATTGATTTGTGTCTTCCAAAAGTGGCATATCATCTTATACTGATTTGGCCTAATGAAGAATTGTCTTAGTATTCTGGGCTCTCTTCCAAAGATGCTTACAAATCTGAGGTTCAATAGCTGTGCAACTGTCAAAAATGAACATTATTTGGAAATGTCTTGTTCTTGTTCTTTTAAACAAAAAACTTCATATCTTGAATAATAACTTGTAACATTCAAAGATTTGAAGATACTTTATGTTGGTTTATCATGTAATATTTAAAAGTTTTTGTACCTTAGAAAGTCAAAAAAGTCTGAGGGGTTTCTTGAGCCAGATTGACTTTCTGTTCTCATCACTCTCGCACTATTTTCAGGTTTCAGCTTCTACCATTATCTAGATAGTGCCTTCTTATAGGAGATCTACTTTCGATTGTAACATATTTGAAAGATGAACCAGAATTCCAATGACAATTTTGTCACAAATTAGTTCTGGTTGTAAATCACCATAATCAACAAATTCTTGCAATGTGTAAAGTTCTCGTGGAATCTGTATTTTCTATTAAATCTTGCCCTCACATTATATGAATAGTGCTCAATGTAAAGCAATTATCAAATGCTCTTATCAAAGGCCTCTGACTCTTTTACATTATGTTTTAAAACATGGACTACCAGATCTAGAGAGTATAGAAATGCATTCACTTACTCTTCCCTTTGCTTCTTCTGCAATCCTGAAGTAATTCTGTATCACGGTAATTCTCTTTCATATTTCAGTGTGAAGAATTTGAGAATTTTAATCTGCATGGATTTCTTTCTCCCTTGTCATCGTAACTTAAGAACATAAGAAACAGGAGCAGGAGTAGGCCAACTAGCCCCTAAAGTCTGCTCCACCATTCAATAAAATCATGGCTGATCTTTTTATGGACTCAGCTCCACTAATCTGCCAGCTCACAATAACCCTTAATTCCTTTACTGTTCAAAGCTCTATCTTTGCCTTAAAAACATTCAACAAGGTAGCCTCAACTGCTTCACTGGGCAAGGAATTCCATAGATTCACAACCCTTTGGGTGAAGAAGTTCCTCCTCAACTCAGTCCTAAATCTGCCCCCCTTATTTTGAGGCTACTCCCCTGAGTTTAGTTTCATCCACCAGTGGAAACAACTTCCCTGCTTCTATCTTATCTACCTTCATAATTTGATATGTTTCTATAAAATTCCCCCACACCATTCTTCTGAATTCCAAACAAGTGCAGTCCCAGTCTACTCAATATCTCTGCATAAGTCAACCCTCTCAACTCTGGAATCAATCTAGTGAATCTCCTCCGCACCCCCTCCAGTACCAGTACATCCTTCCTCAAGTAACGAGACCAAAACTGCACACAGTACTCCAAGTGTGGCCTCTCTAGCACCTTATACAGCTGCAACATAACCTCCCTATTTTTGGACTCCATCCCTCTAGCAATGAAGGACAATATTCTATTTGCTTTCTTAATTACCTGCTGCACCTGCAAACCAACTTTTTGTGATTCATGCACCAAGGACACCCAGGTCCCTCTGTACAGCAGCGTTCTGCAATTTTTCACCAGTTAAGTAGTGGTCTATTTTATTGTTATTCTTACCAAACTGGATGACCTTAAATTTACCAACTCCATCTGCCAGACTCATGCCCATTCACCTAACCTATCTATATCCCTCTGCAGACTTCCAGTCTCCTTTGCACACTTTGCTTTCCCACTGATCTTAGTGTCATCTGTGAACTTTGACACACTACACTTGATCCCCAACTCCAAATCATCTATGTAAATTATAAATAATTGCCATCCCAACACTGATCCCTGAGGCACACCACTAGCGACTTATCACCAACCAGAAAAACATTCATTTATCATATTTAACTATCTGTGTTTCTCTAATTTAAATGGTTCATTTGAAAGCTGTTGCAGGAATTTAAATCTTTTGTTGACTTAGTTGTTTTTACTTTTCCATGTTTTAAATTGTAACTTCGTTGAACCATGTTAAAAATTGTCTCCTTCAACAAGTTTTTGAAATATTACAATTATTTTCTTTAATTACTGGATTGTGAAGATGAATGGGTAATAAAGCTTCATGGTTTTGATATATGTAACTTCTATCTTACTTCATTTTTCTTTAATTCCTGTTAATTAAAGTTGAAAAACTTTTAAAAAGTTTCAGAATTATTCTTCAATGTGTCAAAAGAAATTATTTTCAGCCATTTGATGATAATCGAAAATCCTAAGATAGAGGAAAGAGTATTTTGCACTGATTCCCCGAGTGGTGTACGTATCCTTTATAACAGTATAGATGATTCAGGTCTTTCTACTCCTTCTCTGTGCGTAGTTTTACATTTTAAAAAATGGCATTATGCTGTTATCAATACAGAAAAAAATTTCCAAATAAAAATTTACTTTTCCCTTCAAAACACCGATTCACAATAAACTCTTCTCCTGCCTTCAAATAATGAACATGAAAAAAATTGAATTGTATAGCCTTGTTAACAATCATCCTAGCAAGTGCCCTTATTTTGCATGGTTTATTTTGCAGAATAATTTTAAATGATTATGACAATGCTTATTTAAGTCTTCATTTAAAGTTTTTCAGCTTAGACTTGCTCTTTGAATATAAGTATTTTCACTCTTACTCTATGGGACTTAACTCGCATTGGATGTCTGATGATGGCAGCTCTATCCCGAATTTATGATTTGGATTTTTCTCCATATAGCCATGTAAAGCCACGTACTATTCTAGTTTCTTTCAATACCTTTCACCATTCCTGGCTGTCTTAAAAATCTTTTGTAGCCAGACTTATTTGCGTTTAAAGTATCAGCGCTGCTGCTCTTTTGCCTGCTGGCTGCAGCATTCGTAGAAGCTGATAGGCTGAGCAAGGATCCAGTCAGTTTTCAGGCTGGAATTTTTTTCTCGTTTGTTCTCATTTGAAAGCCAGCACAGACGTGATGGGCAAAATGGTCTCCCAATAGGCTGTAACCATTTTACAATTCCATTACACTATATAATCCTAATGAATAACAGACAGAAAAATGGAAATTCTGCCAGGTTTCCAAACCCCATCTCCATCATTATTTGCATGCAGCTGTGGATTGTGCAAGCAAGGAAAAGTCCTAGTTGGTTGCTGAGGCAGCAGTGGAAAAATATGGCACATTTTCCCACTGCAGTCCTACCTAATAATAGTGAGACTGCAAGTGAAATATTCTGCCATTTTCAACAAGAGGAATTTGAACATGTGTGTTCATTTTCAATTTATTTCAACATCCCTTGCTGGAAATGTATTAGAGTTTTCTTAAAAAAATGTTTCCATCACTACTAATGCAAACCTGAAGACATGATCTTACTCATCCCAAAAGGCTTCAAACCTATTTTTAGCTTCTGATCACCCAGCTGTGCTGTCTCAAAATTTTCCATGTTAAGGGGAGTGAAGAAGCATCTGTATTGCTCTAGAGCCTTTGAATTTGTTAGATAGGTTCACAGAACTAGGTCAATGCACAAAATTTTAAAATTCCACCCATTTTCAGAGGAAATAAAATGATACTGACGGTGGTTCCATAGAAAAATTCCAGGAATCCCACAGCTGAATTAAGAACATTAAGAATGGCAACACGAATAAGCCATTTGATCCTATAAATCTGCCCCACCATTCAGTAAGATCATAGTCAATCTGTCCCAGGTTTCAACTCCTATTTTGTGCCAGCTCCTCCTGGCCCTCAACTCACTGGTACTTCAAGAATCTAGCTATGTCCCCTTTAAATACTTCCAGGATCCAGCCTCCATAATTTTCTAGGATATAAAATTTCAGACATTCAATCCGCTGTGGGAGAAGAAATCACTTTGCACCTGAGTTCTAAATAAGTGTCCCCTTATTCAGTAATTATGTCCCCTATTTCAAGAACCCCCATGATGAGAAATATCTTCTATCAGTTCCCTCAGAACATTATGCGTTTCAATAAAATCACTCTCATTCTTATGAACGCTAATGGATGAAGGCCTAACCTCTGTAGCCATTCTTAGAACAAAGAACAAAGAAAATTACAGCACAGGAACAGGCCCTTCGGCCATCCAAGCCTGCGCCGATCCAGATCCTCTATCTAAACCTGTCGCCTATTTTCCAAGGATCTGTATCCCTCTGCTCCCTGCCCATTCATGTATCTGTCTAGATACATCTTAAATGATGCTATCGTGCCCGCCTCTACCACCTCCACTGGCAACACGTTCCAGGCACCCACCACCCTCTGCGTAAAGAACTTTCCATGCATATCTCCCTTAAACTTTTCCCCTCTCACCTTGAAATCGTGACCCCTAGTAATTGAGTCCCCCACTCTGGGAAAAAGCTTCTTGCTATCCACCCTGTCTATACCTCTCATGATTTTGTAGACCTCAATCAGGTCCCCCCTCAACCTGGCACAAACGTGTTAACATTTTGTGTTTCATGCTGAAGAACATCCATAAAACCTCTATGCAGCATTTTTTGGAGTCTCTTCATTTAAATAATATTCTGCCTTTGAGGATTCTTCCTACCAAAGTGCATTACCTCACTTTCTTACATTAAACTCCATTTGCCAAGTTTGTGCCTACTCACACAACTTATTGATAACTGCTTATAGATGTTTTACATCCTCATCACAACATACTCTCCCATCTGTTTTTGTATTGTCAGCAAATTTAGACAGATTACACTATGTCCCCTTCCCCAAACCATTAATACAAACAGTAAATAATTGAAGCTCTAGAACTGATCCTTGTTGCACTTCACTTGTTATGCTGTTTCAACCTCCCAAAGAGCTATTAGTCCTGATCCTCTGCCTTGTTTGCGCTAACCAATCTTCAATTCATACTAGTACATTATCCCCAGTACTGAGGGATCATATCTTGTGAAAAAATCTTCAATGTGGCAGCATATCAAAAGCCTTCTGGAAATCCAAATATATTACATCTACCCTTTTATCAATTCTGCTTGTTATATCCTCAAAGAACCTGAAAACATATGTCAAACATGATTTTGCTTTCACAAAACTGAGTTGACACTTTGATTGCATTAAGCTTTTCTAAACATTCTGCTATTTCTTTCAGAATAATGAATTCCAGCATTTTTCCAAAGATGGTAGGCTAATTGGCACAGTTTCCTGCTTTCTGACTCTATCCCTTCTTAAACAGGAGTGTCACCTTAATGGTTTTCCAATCTGCTGGAATCCTCCAGGAATTCAGTGGGTTCTGTAATATTTTGACCCACGTCTCCACTATCTCTACAACCATCTTCCTTAATCATAACTAGATTAGAAGGCTGAACCACCTGTGGTTAAAGGCAATCAAGGTGAGAATCCAATCCAAAACCACAGCAAAGAGGTAAAAACTCTATCCTTTTACAAAATACTGCAAATGTTCAGGTAAAGAGACCTAACCTTTGACTTTTTAACCATATTTTGGTTCTAATTCCTGCTGTGCTCTTCTATGTATACTTTCTGCCCCTTTCCTGTTATAGTTTGATTGGGATTTGCCTCTTCACTAACTTGTACCCCTGCTCTCATTTTAAACTTCACTTCAATTAAAACCTCCTCTTCACTAATTAGTTTAAAGCTCTATCTATAACCCTAGTTGTACAATTTGACAGGAGACTGGTCCCAGTGTGGTTCAAATGAAGCCTCTCCTAATGGAATATCTCTCCCTCTCCAGTGCACTAATCAGAAACCATTTCTCCCAGACCAATCCTTGAGCTGTGTATCTACCTCGCTAAACTTATTTAACCGAATGCTAATTTGCATATGACTCAGGAAGTAATTTGGAGATTATCATCTTTGCACTTCTTCTCTTTAATTTAGCCCTGAGCTGCTCATAATTCCTCAGTAGAACCTCTTTCCTAGTCGTCTTACTGGTCATTGGTACCTACATGGACCACAACTCAATCCTTCCCCCTCCTACTCCAAATTCCTCTCCAGGCCAGAATTTGGCTACAGTACATTCTCTTCCTTCCTCCAAATCATTTATATTGTAGACTGTTGTGATCCCAGCACTGCTCCCATGGAACCCCACTCGTCACAGGTCGCCAAGCTGAAAAAAAACTGTTGTGGTTATTGGAGGCTGCTTCACGCAATTATAATATTTTGTGAATTACAACACAAACATTCCACATCTTACTGAAAACCATGAAGAAATTAATAGAGATTTTATTCTTGAACCCATGTAAACAGCTGAGGCTGGTCTAACTGGTGACCCTGATTTTCACATTTTGGATGATCTTCATCACGGTCAGAAACAGATCCACAATGTGCTTGAAGGAACCCAATAAATTGGCACTGACTACAGGAGGTTGCAGCCTGTTCCGGGGTCCATTAGCAGATTCCGAAGATGTTGAAGCTGATTCAGTTGCTTAGAATCACTTGCCAGTGCAAACATTCCAGCCGTAGAACTGCAAGAAGGTAATGTGGATCTCCGTTTGTCTCAGAACAAAAAGCTAACAGCGTGTGTGGTGGGAAAGAGAAAGTATGTGAGAGAGAGAGAGAGAGAGAGAGAGAGGAGAGGACAGGAGAGAGAGATTGGGGGGTGGAGACTAAAGAAGGCAGCCAGAGGGCATCCCAGTCCTTGGCTTGTTTCTTCAGCATGCAGTCACAGGCCGTTCATTCACCAGAGGCTGGAAGGTTGCATCTTACTTTTTTCAGGTGGCATTGTCTATGAAATTCCTGCTGTCTCTGGAAGAGGACGGATGTAAATATGCAACTGCAGTGAGATGAAGAAACTCCTTTGAACTGCCATCACAGGGAAGCAGGAACAACTCTTCGTACTAGTTGCATCTCCAATGAAAGCAAGTGAAGCTTCAAAAATTCTGCAGCTACAGAAATATCCACAATATCTGAAATGTTTGACTTGGGGAGTTAAGGAGAGGTCTTCAATCCTGCAAAAATGTGGTCTCCTAATTCCAATGTATGTTCATAAACAGTGAATTTTCAGGCAGAGTGATGGATGCCCCATTTTCACTGGCAGCAGTTAACTGTATGCAACACTTCTTTACTTTGATGCACAAGAGAGCAACATGAATTTGAGGCATTGAGAAAAACCTCAATCAGCCCATCAAGAGGAATTTCAATAACTACAAAAAGCTATTTAAAAAAAAAACTATCCAGATACAAAGAGGCCATTCTCTTCAAACTTGGTCAAGGCTAGTCCTGATCACACAGAGCTTTAAGACATTGAAGCTGAAGAATAAAAGGCTCCAGTGAATTTTCAAAAATCATCAAGAGGCAGCCTAGGTTCATACACAATTGCATTTTGCAGATAGTAGCAGCAGTGTGTACAGTGTGTTGACGTTGAAAGGAGTGAATGCTTGTGGATGTGGTGGTAATGAAGCAGGCTGCTTTGTTCTAGGTGATGTCAAGCTTCTTGAGCATTGTTGTTGGAGTTGCACCATCCAGGCAAGCGGAGAGTATTCCAACACATTCCTGACAAATGCTTTGTAGATGGTGGGCAGGGTTTGAGGAGTCAGGAGAGGAGTTACTTGCTGCAGTATCCCTAGCCTCCGAACTGCTCTTGTAGCTACTGTATTTATATGGGAAGTTCAGATGAGTTTCTGTTAATCCCAGGATTAATTGTTGATGGTGGGTGATTCAGTGATGGTAAAGCCACTGAATGTCAAGGGGTAGTGGTTAGATTGTCTCTTAATGGAGATGGTCATTGCCTGGCATTTGTGTGGTGTGAATAATACTTGCCATTTGTCAGCCCAAGCCTGGATATTGTCCAGATCTTGATGCACTAGAATATGGAATGCCTCAGTGTCTGAGGAGTTGTGAATGTTATTGAACATTGTGCAATCATCAGTGAGCATCTCCACTTCTAACCTCATGATGATGGGAAGGTCATTGATATAGCAGCTGAAGATGGTTGGGTCTAGGATACTAATGAGGAATCCTGCAGAAAATGTCCTGGAGCTGAGATGACAGACCTCCAACAGCCACAATCATCTTGCTATGTGCTAGGTAAGGATTCCAACCAGCAGGCAGGCACACAAAAACAGCAGAATAAATCAACTACAAGGTGCACTGCAGAAATTCACCAAGGCTTTAGACACAACCTTCCAAACCGACAACTTCTACCATCTAGAATAACAAAGGCAGCAGATAAACAGGATCACCACCAGCTCCAAGTAAATGCAATCACACGACAACGACTCCAGTGATTCAAGAAAATAGCTCCCACCTTATTCTCAAAAAGGCAACTAGGGACAGGCAATGAATTCTGACCTTGTCAGAGACACCTACATCCAATGAATGATTAAACAAAATAACTTGGATTGGAGTAAGTTTTAATGGGTCAAATGTTAGTGGGAAAATTATGCATTTTTAATCTGACAATGCCACTAACTAAAATTAATCAAATTCATGCGTTTTCAGCATAGTTTATAGTGTACTCTTAGGACAAATGATTTGACCCTGTTTTTAACCCAAAATTAATTTCTTACCACAAAACTCCCTCTAAGCTTTTGGGCCTTCATGATCCAAACCATTGGAGCTGCTCTCAAATGAGAGAGTGGTGGTTACTTAACCTGAGGGTCACCATGCCTCAGGTGAGAGGAGAAGTTGAGAAGGAGAGTACTTCATGGTAATCTCGGTTGAGCAATTGAACTCAAACTGTTGGTGTCACTTTGCATTGCAAACAAGCCCATCCAATTAACTGAGGTAACCAACCCCATGTTACAATTAATGAGCAAGTAGTGATCACATCAGAACTTCACAGAATATCCATAAAACCGGTACTTCAGAATCAAAGAATTATTAATAAATATTTTTAGTTTAATACAAACATCCCTCTAAAACTTCTCTAGAATAATGGAAGTCTTTTTACAAGAAAAAGTCTAAGCCTAAATTACTATATTGAAAATACAATTAGCTCAAGTTATTGACTTACATCTTCTGTGGTCACTGCCAGGACGCTTCTACTTTTCTTCATTGTTAAAACGATTATGATCAATGGTTCCAGCAGCAGTGTCTCAGAGAGACAGATAGCCAGTTCCTTACAAGCTTGTGTATCTCCTAAATTAGAGCACAACAAATATATTAGAGTAGAAAGGCTGCAGTCAGAAACAAAGACTTGTAAAATTGCAATGCTGACTCTGAAGTCAGCCCAAAAAAAACACTTAAAGCAAGTACTAAGAAAAAATATCTAACATAGTTCAGTAATAAGAAACCAAGCAATAAACTATCAGCAGCTGGAGCATTCTAGTCAAAAAACACAACTGTTCAAACATTCCTATTATATAATTACCTGCTTTCTGCTACTTCAAAAATCAAGCACTGTGAGAGCTATTTACAGATGTCATTTGTTCAAAATTAAATTCTAGCTGGTTGTTAAGTAGAAAAGAGTCGACTGACCTTGTCAGTAATTTTCTTGCATTACTTTCATAATTTTTTTATTCCTTTGTGGAATGTGGGCATCGCTGGCTGGCCAGCATTTATTGCCTGTCCCTAGTTGCCCTTGAGAAGGTGGTGGTGAGCTTCATTCTTGAACTGCTGCAATCCACCTGCTGTGGGTTGACCCACAATGTCATTAGGGAGGGAATTCCGGGATTCTGACCCAGCAACAGTGAAGGAACGATGATATATTTCCAAGTCAGGATGGTGAGTGGCTTGAAGGGGAACTTGAAGGTGGTGGTGTTCCCATATATCTGCTGCCCTTGTCCTTCTACATGGAAATGGTCATGGGTTTGGAAGGTGCTGACTGAGAAACTTTGGTGAATTTCTGTTGTGCATCTTGTAGATAGTACACATTGCTGCTAACTGACCGTTGGTAGTGGAGGGAGTGGATGCTTGTGTGTGTAGTGCCAATCAAGCGGGCTGCTTTGTCCTGGATGGTATCAAGCTTCTTGAGTGTTATTGGGGCTGCACTCATCCTGGCAAGTGGGGAGTATTCCATCACACTCCTGACCTGTGCCTTGTAGTTGGTGGATAGGTTTTGGGGAGTCAGGTGGTGAGTTACTCACCACAGTATTCATAGCCTCTGACCTGCAATTGTACCCACTGTGTTCATTGTGGTGAGGATGTTTCCTTTAACAGCAACAGTCATATAAACCTTGCTGCAGACTGATTGCAACCACTGTGTTTATGTGGTGAGTTGAGTTTCTGGTCAATGATAATCCCCAAAATGTTGATAGTGGGGGATTCAATGATGGTTACACCTTTAAATGTCAAGAGGCAGTGGTTAGATTGCCTATTATTGGTGATGGCTATAGCCTGGCATTTGCATGGCATGAATGTCAGCCCAAGTCTGGATATTGTCCAGATCTTGTTACATTTGAACATGGAGTGCTTAAGTATCTGAGGAGTCATAAATGGTGCTGAACATTGCACAATCATCAGCAAATATCGCCACTTCTGACCTTATTATGGAGGAAAGGTGATTGATGAAGCAGCTGAAGATGGTTGGGCCTAGGACACTACCCTGAGGAACTCCTGCAGAGATGCCCTGGAGCTGAGATGACTGATCTCCAATAACCATAACAATCTTCCTATGTGTCGGGTATGACTCCAACCACTAGAGAGTTTGCCCCCTTATACCCATTGATTCCAGTTTAGATCAGGCTCCTAAATGCCACACTTGGTCGAATGCAGCCTTGAAATCAAGGAATTCAGCTCTTTTGTCCATATTTGAACCAAGGCTGTAATGAGATCAGGAGCTGAGTGGCCCTGGCAGAACCCAAACTTGGCGTCACTGAGCAGGTTATTGCTGAGCAGGTGCTGCTTGACACCATTGTTGATGACACCTTCTGTCACTTTGCTAATGATTGAGAGTAGACTGATGGGGCGGTAACTGGCCGGGCTGGATTTGTCCTGCTTTTTAAGTACAGGACGTACCTGGGCAATTATCCACATTGTCGGGTAGATGCCAGTGTTGTAACTGTATTGGAACAGCTTGGCGAGGGGAGGAGCAAGTTCTGGACCATAAGTCTTCATACTATTGTCAGAATATTGTCGGGGCCGTAGCCTTTGCAGTATCCAGTGTCTCCAACCATTTCTCAATATCACATGGAGTGAATCAAATTAGCTGAAGACTGGTATCTGTAATGCTGGGGACCGCTGGAGGAGGCCAAGATGGATCATCCACTTGGAACTTCTGGCTGAAGATTCCTGCGAAAACTTCAGCCTTATCTTTTGCACTGATGTGCTGGGCTCTTCCATCATTGCGGATGGGGGTATTTGTGGAGCCTCCTCCTCCAGTGAGTTGTTTAATTGTCTACCAGCATTCATGACAGGATGTGGCAGGACTGCAGAGCTTAGATCTGATCCATTAGTTGTGGGATCTCTCTGCTCTGTCTATCACTTGCTGCTTATGTTGTTTGGCATGCAAGTAGTACCTTTTGGCGGCTTCACCAGGTTGACACCCCATCTTCAGGGATGCCCTCCTGCACTCTTCATTGAACCAGGGTTGTTTCCCTGGCTTCGTGATAATAGTTGAATGGGGGATGCTGGGCTATGAGCTTACAGATTGGAATGGAGTACAATTCTGCTGCTGTTGACGGCCCACAGTGTCTCATGGATGCCCAGTCTTGAGTTGCTAGATGTGTTCCAAGTCTGTTCCATTTAACACGGACATAGTGCCACGCAACACGATGGTAATTATTTTCAATGTGAAGCTGGGACTTTTCTCCACAAAGACTGTGCAGTGGTCACTCTTACTGATACGGTCATGGACAGATGCATCTGCAGCCGACAGATTGGTAAGGATGAGGTCAAGTGTGTTTTTTCCCTCTTGTTGGTTCCCTCAACACCTGCCACAGACCCAGTATAGCAGCTATGTCCTTTAGGATCCGGCCAGCTCAATCTGTAGTACCGTTGCCGAGCCACTCTTGGTGGTGGACATTGAAATCCCCTGCCCAGAGTACATTTTGTGCCTTTCCCATCCTCAGTGCTTTCTCCAAGTATCGTTCAACATGGAAGAGTTGTAACCAGCAAGAGGTTTCCTTGCACATGTTTAAACTGAAGCCATGAGACTTTTTGCAGTCCGGAGTCAATACTGAGGACTCCCTGAGCAACTCCCTCCCAACTGTATTCCACTGTGCCACTACCTCTGCTGGGACTGTCTTGCTGGTAGGACAGGACGTATCCAGGGATGGTGTTGGTGGTGTCTGGGATATCATCTGTAAGGTATGATTCTGTGAGTCTGACCATGTCAGGCTGTTGCTTGACTAACTTGTGAGACAGCTCTCCCAATTTTGGCACTAACCCCCAGATGTTAGTGAAAAGGACTTTGCAGTGTCAACAGGGCTATATCTGCCATTATCTTTTCCAGCACCGAGGTCGATGCCAGGTGATCCGTCCAGTTTCATTTCATAACACTGAAGTATGTTTTGGAATATTTTGGAGAATATTTAAGGATGTTCTCTTTTTTGCACTTCCAATTTTAGCTTACAGTATCCTTTTCCATGGCTGTTCATACATTTAGCATTCAAACTAATAATTAACCCTTCTGCTGGCACATTCTTGCCAGGAATTCAAAAAAATATTACAGCAGGAAAGCTGGTAATCAGCCTGCAAGTTAGATACACCAGTAGCTGGACTTCCCAACTCATTTCCATGGTCCTTTTTGAGTTGCATATATTCAGCTAAGCAGCAGTACTTTGCACCCACCTGGGAGTAACATAGAGCCTAAAGACTAATAAAAGCCAATAAAATTTCAGGTTTAGCTCAAGAAGTACAAAATATATAATCCAAGAGATAATAAGGTCACAAACTAAAATCTTAATTATTTCAGTTGGTATACGGTGTATTATTGGTCAGAACAGCAAGGGAAGGAAATTGAGGTTTTACATGGAGTACAATCCAGATTCAAATTTGAACATGGTCAGTCATGAGAAATTGCAAATAGAACAGAGAGGTGTGAACTCTTACATCTCTTACTGAAAATATAACAAGGTCTTGGATTAGGCCTTTTCTAGAAGGCGTGTTGCAATATTTGAGGCTCTTCCACCATTGTCGATGGCTTACCAGTTTTCCTAGAGCAACACCAACAGGATATTCCTTGAGACCACTGGCAAGTGTTCACATCGAGATGGAGGTCCTATAGAGAGCCTGAATACAGAATGACCTTTGACATTGAAAAATGAGCCATTTATTGTATACTTCCCTCCTGCGTTCGATCTTCCAGAATGCATCACCTTGCATTTGTCCTGATTAAACTCCCTCTTTCATTTTTCTACCCAAATCTCCAGCCTATCTATATTCTGCTGTATCCTTTGGTGATCCTCCTCACTATCCACAGCTCCCCAATCTTTATTGTTCCCCACAAACTTACTAATCAGGCCATCTAACTCTCCTCCAAATCATTTATATATTACAAACAATAGGGGTCCCAGTATTGATCCCTGCAGTACACCACTGGTCACAGATCTCCAGTCAGAAAAACACCATTCCACTACTACTCTGATTTCTATGCTAAGCCAGTTCTGTACCCACCTTACCAACTCACTGTAGATTCCATGTGACTTCACCTTTTGTATCAACCTGCCTGGAGGTTTGCAGTTCTGGTCACCGCTCCATAAGAAGGATGCAAAGGTTTTGCGGAAAGTGTAAAAAGAGATTTACCAGGATGTGGCCTGATTGGAGTTCATCATCGACAGGGGAGATTGGATGAACTTGGATTCTTTTTGCTAGAGTTTCGGAAGCTCGGGGGTGACCTGATAAGAGTATATAAAATTATTAGCAGCATAGATAGGGTGGATAATCTGTTCTGAGGAAGGGTCACTAGACCTGAAACGTTAACTCTGTTTTCTTCTTCACAGATGCTGCCAGACCCGCTGAGCTTTTCTAGCAACTTCTGTTTTTGTTCCTGATTTACAGCATCCGTAGTTCTTTTGGTTTTTATTTGGATAATCAGAGTCTTTTTCTCAGAAGGAAATGGCAAATACTAAGGGGCGTAGAGGGGGAAGAGGTGGAAGTTTAAATGAGATATGAGAGGCTAGTTTTTACAGAGGGTGGTAGGGGAGATAGCAGAAGTAGATATAATAGCAATGTTTAAGTGGCATTTAGACAGACACATGAACAGGCAGGGAATAGAAGGTAGGTGAGATTAATTAGAATGGCATCATGGTTGGCACAAACACACTAGGCTGAATCGCCTACTCCTGTACTGTACTGTTCTATGTTCTATATTCTATATAGTACAGACTTCGTAATCTGTGAATTGGGTAAATCTAATAATGCTACTTATGTATATGGCTACATCATCAAATCAAGTATGTTCTGTAAAATGTAACACTTCCTGAAAATCATAATAAAAGGCAAACATTTGATCCCCTTTGCAATTTAGAACTACAGAGGAAGCTCCACGTTCATTTAAACATGGAACCATACAAAGCCAGAACAAAAATGAAACAATCTGCTAACTACGGCAGTGCTTAGATCCCTGCTGTATATAAATATTCCTAAATTCGACTTTTCAGAACTCATCCTAAAAGTAATTACTTGATATTTAAACAAATGCAATTGCAGCCAAGAAACTCCTGGTATAGAATGTTAAAATTTTATTCAAAGTGCCATTGAAATAATTTTGATTGGATTTATTATTGTCAATGTACCAAGATAGTGAAAAGTATTACTTTGCATGCTAACCAGACAAATCATACCTTATGTGTTACAGCTACAGAGAAGATGCACAGAAAGATCAACTCTGATGTACAAGAAGTCCTTTCATAAATCTGATAACAGCAGGGAAGAAGCTGTTCTTGAATCTGTTGACGTGTTTTCAAACTTTTGCATCTTCTGCCCAATGGAAGAAGGTGGAAGAGAGTACAAGTGGAAGGAGAGGGTCTTTGATTATGTTGGCTGCTTTCCTGAGACAGTGGGAAGTACAAACAGAGTCAATGGAAGGAAGGCTGGTTTTTGTGATGGACTGGGCTGCGTTCACAACTCCGTAATATCTTGTGGTGTTAGTGCAAATTAATATGAAAAGAATGGTATGAAATTCCCAATTGGTCAATATACTTCATTGAGCCATTGGTGAAAACATATACATCATGAATACATCCTGACCTCACAAACCTCCTGAGATGGATAAATATTCTGAGGAAGATACAGATTCTGCAAATGAAATAGATTAAGTGAGTGGACAAAAAAAAATGGCAAATTAACAAGCTACAGCAAGTAATTACAAAGGGAAATGGATTTTTGGCCTCTATTGCTAACAATATAGGGGGATGGAGTATAAATGTAGGGATGTTTTGCTCCAACTGTTCAGGATATTGGTTGATGTAAACCTATAGTATCGTGTACAATTTTGGCTCCTTATTCAGGGCTGGATAAACTTGTATTAGAGGCAGTTCGGAGAAGATTCATTAAGCTGATTTCTGGAATGAAAAGATTGTTTTATGAAGGAAAGTTGAGCAATTTGGGCCTGTATTCATTGGAATTTTAAAAAAAGGACAGGTGATCTTATTGAAGTATATCAATTCTGAAATTATATTATCCCTGATGGGGAACTAAATCTAAGAGACAGAGTAGAATCACTCATTATGTAGTCTAAGGTCAGCTTTGGGCTATCACTTCTGCTTATGGGTGTAGTTAGCTTCTCTTGCACGATCATGCAGTTCTGAGCCAATTGCAAATGCACTCATGAGTAGCTCAGAGTGTCTTGTGATGGGGGCAAGTAGGAAATGCTATCCCCCTCCTCCCCACCATGAGCATCTTCAGGGTTCAAATCTCCTAGTGACATTCTTAGACAGCACATGGCCAGCCTATCATTTTCTGCAAGCCAGAACTATCACTTGGCCTCTCAAAGTTGATGCCTGCACCTAAATATTCTGCCCCTTCCAGGTTTCTGTAGTCAGCACATCTTCCTTCTTTTCATCTCCCTGGCAGCACTGTCAGCATACCAACACTACATGGATTGCAATGCTCCAAGGTGGTGGCTTATCACACCTTGTTGAGGGCAACTAGTGATAGCTAACAATTGCTGGCCTAGCTAGCAACACCCACATTCCACAAATAAATAAATTTGCCTGTAAGGCTTGCATTAGTATCATTTCCATTAGCAATAAAAGCAGTGATAATACCTAAAAGTCTACTCAGAAAAAAATCAGAAGGATGACTAGAACGATTCCACTTTTCCAACCTAGTAATTCAGTTTGGCTTCTTTCCAAAATATTTTAATTTTCATTTCATGACATCACTTTATGCACAGATAAGTTAAAGTCCTCACCTGTCATTCTGCTAATTTTACCTGTTCCCAACCTCTGTTGTCTGAACAATTACAATATGCAAAGGTGGACACTGCTCCAGTTCTATTTTGCAGCTACACCAAACTATTTCAGGCCCCTCCTGCTGACCAATTCTCTTCTTGCCGAACAATAACTAAATCCAGTTATGGAAATATATCCACTTCCCAGTGGTCAAACCTACACTTATGGAACTAAAAGAAAAATACTGTAGATACCTCAAATCTGAAATGAAACAGAAAATGATGAAAACAAAATCAGAAAGCAGCATCTGAAAAGGCAAAAGCTGACCTGAAATAATGGGCTGAATCTTGAGTTTTTTTGGCTAAATTCCAATTGTGTCATGTTATTTTTCCTACACCTGGACAGAGCAGCCCACTTTATTGGCATCACATCCACAAATTGGAAGGTTTATCACCATGAGGCCTAGTGAGATTTCTCGCTATATCTTACCAAACATGTCTCAATAACTACCTGCCCTCCCCTATAGTATTCCTCCCACCTGATTCTAGACCTACCTTAACATGCGCCATTCCTGAACCAACTTACAACTCTAGAAGTAATTACAAAGTAAATGGTAGAACCTCTTAGAAGCATCAGAGTGGGAATTAGGCACACAGGTGGATCATTCTCTGAAAGTCTCAACACAAGTGGATGTGGTGGTCATTAAGGCATATGGCATGCTTGCCTTCTTCTCTCAGGGCACAGAGTATAAAAATTGGCAAAGACCTTTAGTTAGGCTGCATTTGGAATATTATGTGCAGTTCTGGTCGTCACATTACCAGAAGGACGTGAAGACCTTGGAAATGGTACAGAAGAAGTTTACCAAGATGTTGTTTGGTTTGGAAGGTATTAGCTATAAGAAGACATTGGACAAATTTAGGTTTCTTTTCACTTGACTGTTAGAGGCTGAGTGACAACCTGACAGAAATTTACAAAATTATGAGAGGCACAGATAGATTGGATAGACAGAGTCTTTTTCCCAGGGTAGAAATATCAATTACTATGGGACCTTTTTTTTTTTTTAAGAAGGTAAAAGGGAGAAAGTTTAAAGGAAATATGTGATGCAAGTGTTCTTTTCCTGTACACAGAGGGTAGCAAGTGCCTGGAATGTGCTGCCAGAGGAGGTGATAGTAGTAGGTACAATAGCAATGTGTAAGAGGCATCTTGATGGATACATGAATAGGCAGGGAAGAGGGATACAGACTGCGTATCACAGTCCCTACAATCCCTACGGCATGGGATTCAGCCCACTGAGTCCATGCTGACCCTCCAAAGAACATCCCAATGAAACCACCACCATCACCCCCACACCCTATCCCTGTAACCCTGCATTTCCCATGGCTGATCCACCTAACCCACACATCCACAGACACTATGGGCAATTTAGCATGGCCAATCCACCCAGCCCGCACATCATTTCACTGGGGCAGGAAACCAGAGCACCCAGAGGAAGCCAATGCAGACACAAGGAGAATGTGCAAACTCCACACAGACAGTTGCCTGAGACTGGAATCGAACCTAGGTCCCTACTGCTGAGTGGCAGCATTGCTAACCAATGAGCCATCATGCCTTGTACAGGCAAAAGACTTTTTTAATTTCGAAAAGTGTCATGTGTTGGCGCAGGCTGGATGATCTGAAGGGCCTGTTCCTATGCTGTACTGTTCATTGCTCTTTGTTCAGCAGATAGCAGCTGGAAGACCGGCATATCTTGCTTCTTCACCATCTCTGAAAGCCTGTTGTGCATTCAGACAAGTGTAGGCAACCTGTCTTTGACAATCACGGTGAAATAGGGCCTAACATTGTGTAATTAACAGCAAACATTCCCACTCCTGACTTTATGATGGTCATTGGTAAAGTGGATGAAGGTATTTGAGCCTAAATGGGAGATAACCTTCAACCTCATGGCCTGGTGTATGTTGGAGTATTCTGCTGATGCTGATGGCATCTCATGGATACCCAGTACTGAGTTACTGATCTGTTCAAAATCTACCCCATTTAGCACAGCGGAAGTTATTCGCAACACAATCGAGGGCATTCTCAATGTGAAGACTCGACATTGTCTCCAGAAGGACTGCGTTGTGATCACTCCAGCTGAAACTGTGATGGACAGGTACATCTGTGATAGGCAGATTGGTAAGGATGAGGTCAAGAATGTTTTTCCTTTTGTTGGTTACTTCACCAGCTGCTGCAGCTTTGTCTTTTCGGATCAGACCTGTTAGTAGTGGTGCCGGCAAAATGCTCTTGATGATGGAAAAGCAACGTGCAAGAATATTAATGGAATTAAACTTTGTTGCTGGGCTGCATATGTCAGTAATTAGAAGGACAAAGATTGATTACAACTGTCATGAAGACTACCCTTTGCAAAGTTGATCTCATTATTATTCTTATTATTTTGCAGAACAGTTCGATTCACATTCCACAGTACTAAAAGGAAAAGTGTGTTGCTAATTTCTTAACCTTCTAGTATAAGAGGCGACTGGCAGAATTTTCCCATCTTACCTTTTGAATCAATTTAAGGATTCCAAGCCCACAATTGCCAGATGCAAGAGCAGCAGAAAAATCTTTCAGGAGGTGGACCCCGAATGTTCCACCTCTGGGCCTACTTTCCTTTTAAGGATAGTAGATAGGCTTCTGATGACTGGTAAATGAAAGAGACTGAAGGAGTAGCAAATCTGCTTCTCAAATTACTCCTTGGTAAGATCTCCAGCAGTAGAAACAGATTGAAGAGCCACCTTGACTCTGTTCCCCACATTTTTCCATGCTGACTTTCCACTACCCTCTATCCCATTGCTTCCAAAAACGCCATCAAGGAGTTGCAAAAATTTAGCTCAAGAACAGCAGTCTTGATATTCTGACCTATATTTCCTTCATGTATTTTAGGTAGGAAGAATCAGAAAGTTAATTTTATATCAGCAAAGGTGTTATGGAGACACAATTAATCAAAATATCCCCAAAACCTGATAGCCACAGACAAAGTGGGCATATTATCCAGTGTTCCCTAGATTCAAAAACAGTCCCAGGAGACTGAAGGTTAGCAAATATAACATCACTATTCAAGAAAGAAGGTAGAGAGCAATCAGGGAACTGCATACTAGCTGGTTTGACTACAGCCATCATGATAATTAGAAACTAAGGAAGTCTTAACAAAGCACTTGTTAAAAGCACTGCATGATCAGATAAATGCACCATGTTTTTACTTAAGTGAAATAGTGTTTGACAAATTTATTATTTTTATGGACGATGGCTAAAGAGAAACCAGATGTAGCAAACATTGATTTAGAAAAGGTAATTGATAAAATGCCATATAACAGGTTCAAATGCAAGATAAGGGCTCAGACTGAATATTGGTTAAATGGACAAGAGGCAGAGAAGCAGAGGTCATAGGCAAGAAGTACATTTTCAAGCTGGCAATCCATAATTAGTGGAGTGTCACAAGGATCAGTGCTGGGAACTCGGTGATTTACAATCTATATTGATGAATTAAGCATTGAGATCATAAGTAATGAATGTAGGTTCACAGACGATACAAAGCAGGTTTGGGAATGTAAGCTGTAGTAGGTCACGGAGAGGCTGCAAAGAAATATTGGCAGTTAAGTGAGTGGCTATCAGATGGAGTATAATGTGGGCAAGTATAAGATATTATATTTAGGCAATAAGAATATTAAGGTAGAATATATTTTGAAAGATGTGAAACTTTAATTGAATGTTGTTCAGAGGATCTTCAACTGCTTCATTAACAATCTTCTTTTTGTTCTAAGGTCAGATCTGGGATGTTTGCTGATGATTGCACAATCTTTAGCACCATTTGCGACTCCGTAAATACCAAGACATTCCATGTACAACTGCAGCAAGACTTGAACAATATCTAATTTGGGCTAAGAGGTGTCAAGTAACAATCATGCCACTCAAGTACCACACAATGACCAGGTCCAACAAGAAAGAATCTAGCCTTCACCTTTAACATTCAATGGCAATAACATTGCTAAATTTAGAACAGGCTTGGGTTACAAGTGACCAGAAACTGAGATAAACTAGTCTTATAAATACTGCAGCTACAAGAGTAGGGTCGAAGCTAGAAATGCTGCAGTGAATAACTCATGACCTGACCCCAGAGATCCTGTCCACCATCCACAAGGCACAAGTCAGGAGTTAAGTGATTGAATAATCCTCACCTGCCTGGATGAATGCAGCTCCAATAACACTAAAGAAACTAGATTTCTTTCCATCACTTGTGGGATATGGGCATCGCTGACTGGGCTAGCATTTATTGCCCAACCCTAGCTGTCCTTGAGAGGATTGTGGTGAGCTACCTTGTTGAACTGCTGCAGTCCATGTGCTGTCAATTCACCCACAATGCCCTTAGGAAGGGAATTCCAGGATTTTGACTGAGTGACAGTGAGGAATTTGATATACTTCCAAGTCAGGATGGTGACTCGCCTGGAGGAGAACTAGCAGGTGCCTGTTTCCATGTATTTATTGTCTTTGTCTTTCTAAATGGAAATGGACATGCATTGGAAGATGCTATGTGAGGATCTCTGGTGAATTTCTGCAGTGCATTTTGTAGATAGTACACATGGCTGCGACAGAACGTTGGTTGTGGAGGCAGTGGATGCTTCTGGATATCATGCCAATCAAGCCAGCTGCTTTGTCCAAGATGATAGAATCATGAACTTCCACGGTGCAGAAAGAGGCCATTCAGTCCATCAAGTCTGCACGGACCCTCTGAAGAGCATCCCACCCAGACCTAGACACCCACCCAATCCCCATAACTCCACATTCATCATGGCTAACATACCTAGCCTGCACATCCCTGGACACTATGGACAATTTACCATGGCCTATCCACTTAACTTGCATATCTTTGGACTGTGGGAGGAAATGCATGCAGACGCGGGGAGAATGAGCAAACTCCACACAGACAGTCACCCAAGGCTGGAATCGAACCTGGGTTCCCGGCACTGTGAGGCAGCAGTGTTAACCTCTGAGCCACCAAGACACCTTAAGCTTCTTGAGTATGTTTGGAACTGCCCCCAGCTAGGAAAATGGAGAGTATTCCAACTTGTTTCTGACTTGTGCCTTGTAGATGGTGGTCAAGCTGTGGGGAGTCAGGAGGTGATTTACTTGCCACAGTATTCCCAGCCTCTGCTCTTGTAGCCAGTGGGTTTGTGTGGCGACCCCAACTGAGTTTCTGGTCAATGGTAAACCCAAGAATGTTAATAGTGGTGGATTCATTGATGAGAACACTGTCAAGGGACAGCAGTTAGATTGTCTCTTACTAGAGACGGTCATTGCCTGGCATTTGTGTGGTATGAAATGTTACTTGCCACTTGTCAGCCCAAGCCTGGATATTGTACAGATCTTGTTGCATTTGAATATGAACTGCTTCAGTATTTGAGGAGTTGTGAATGGTGCTGAACATTGTGCAGCCATTGGCAAACATCCCCACTTCTGCCCTTATGATGGAGGGAAGGTCATTGATGAAGCAGCTGAAGGTGGTTGGGCCAAGGACACTACTCTGAGGAACTCCTGCAGAGATGTCCTGGAGGTAAGATGACTAACTAACAACCACGACAATCTTCCTGTGTGCCAGGTATGACTCCAAAAGCAGTGAAAACCATTGATTCCAGTTTTGCTAGGGCTCCTTGATGTCACACTCCTTCAAATGTGGCCTTGATGTCAAGGGCTGTCACTCTCACCTCACTTCTGGAATTCAGCTCTTTTGTCCACGTTTGAACCATGGCTGTAATGAAATCAGGAGCTGAGTGGCCCTGGCAGAACCCAGACTAGGCGCCACTGAGGAGGTTACTGTTGAGCAGTTGCTGCTCGATAGCACTGTTGATAACACCTTCCATCACTTTACTGATGATTGAGAATAGACTAAAGGGGTGGTAATTGGCCAGGATGGATTTTATCTTGATTTCCATGAGCAGGACATACCTGTGTAATTTTCCACATTGGGTGGGTAGATGCCAGTGTTGTACCTGTAATGGAAAAACTTGGCTAGGGGAGCAAGTAGTTCTGGGCCACAAATTTTCAGTACTATTGCCAGAATTTTTCAGGGCCCATAGCCTTTTCAGTATCCAGTGTCTCCAACCGTTTCTAGATATCAGGTGGAGTGAACTGAATTGGCTGAAGACTGGTACCTGTAATGCTGGGGACTGCTAGAGGAGGCTGAGATAGATCATTCACTCGGCACTTCTGGCTGAAGATTACTGTGAATGCTTTAGATTGGTACCACATCCACAAACATCAGTCTCTCTACCACCTACCCTTGACAGTAGTGTGAACAATCCACAAGATGCACTGCAGAAAATCTCCTTAGACACCATCTTCCAAACCCCTGGCCATTACAACCAAGAAGGACAAGGGCAGCAAATGGGAACACCACCACCTGCAAATTTCCCTTCATGCCATTGCCATCCTGGGTCAAAATCTTGGAATTTTCTCCCCAACAGCATTATTGATCAAATCGGCTGAAGTGGTTTTGAGTAGCTCACCCCAACCTTCAAGGACGAACAGGGCAATGAATCCTGTCAGTGAGGCCCACATCCCATGGATATAAAATCTCAATATCCACTGACTTGCTATGAGATTAAGTTGAGTGCAGTCAGCAAATTGTCTAGCTCCTTCTCATCTGCAGTAAATTCATACATACTGAATGTGCCAGCGACATTTTCAAAGTCGAAACTGTTCACAAAAGGAATCACCTCCCGATGTATAATCTAGTTCGATGCTTACATTGCCCACATGCGTATCTTTAAGCCTTCCTAAACTGTCCAGTTCAAATTGTGTTGTATCGGAACAGGTTGGAGGGGCAGAATGATCTACTCATATTTCCTATGATCTTCTGTGTTTAGTTCCTCATTGCAATGTAGAAGCACTGAATTCACCGTTCTTTGTAATTGCAGGCAATAACACATTTGCGTAAATGCATTACAAGGCAGTAACACATCAAGCAATTGTAATTCCATACATAAAACTTGTAAAAACAAAGAAAGGAAGAATGACAGATACTGGAAATCAGAAACTAAAACAGAATTGCAGGAAAAACTTGGCAGGTGTGGCAGCATCTGTGGACAGTAAGCAAAGTTAATGTTTAGGGTCCAGTAACCCTCCTTCAGAAATTGCAAAAACAAATTTGTTACAAATGTTATTGACTTGTACAATAGAAGGCTTGTGATATATTTATATATCTGATGTGAGGGGTATTTATAATTTTCACCAAGTCTTACTTCAGATGCAAGCCTGAAGTTCTTTTTCAGATGTTAAATGTGTATTTTTTTCACTTTCCTGTATTTGAGAGTTTTATTTTTATCTCAACTAGTTAATGTTTTTATTTCCTTAAAAAACAGTAATGAACAGCTTGGCTTTATGTTGATTAGATTACTTTCAATAGAGGGCAAATTGTTTTGATAGAAATGACTTTGGCACTGCAGTTGATCAGCCTTGCAACAACATAATTAATCATATAAAATTGAATTTGTTATTATCAGAAGATGCCTTTTCATCAAGAATTTGAAATTTCTATACCAGAGGTAAATTGTACAACTTTTGTCGGGTCCAACATACTTTAAAACCAAGCTTAGATCTTGATCCACAAGTGGAAATAACCTAATGTTCACAGAATCACACAATTATTATGGTGCATGTGGCCACCATGCCTGCACTAAATCTTTTATCTAGTGCCAATGTCCTGACTTTTCCCATACCTCTACACACTGTTACTATCCAAGTAACCAAGCAATGTCCTCTTGAATGCCTCTGTCACCATAGCCTGGGCAATGTCCTCCTATTTTGTAAAGACAGGTGCAAAGTATTCATTTAATACCTCAGCCATGTCCCCTACCTCCGTCTGCAAATCCTTTCTGGTCTCTGATCAATTCTCCTCCTCCTTCAACCAGTCTATTACTGTTTTTATGCTTAAAGGGGAATCCCAAAGTCGTCTTTATATTAGCTGCCAATCTTTTCTCTTAGTTCCTCTTTGCTTTTCTTATTTGTTTTTTTCACCTCCTCCCTGAACCTTCAGTATTCCTGTTTTTAATTTTATTTTCTACCTTACACCTTTTCTTTCTCATGTTAATTTCTACATCATTTGTCATCCAGAAAATTCTGGATTTGTTTATCCTACATGTTCTGTTAGAAGGACTATACTTCCACCGTACCCACAATATCTACTCCTTGAAGGAGGCTGTTTGTTCAGTTACTGATCTTCTCACCAATCTCTTTGTCTAATCAATCCTGCTGAGCTCGGTTCTTGGCCCAATGAAGTCAGCTCTCTGCCAATTAACTTTTCCTGCTCTGGGATTGTTGCATGTCATTCTCCAACGCCAATTTGAACCTCATAAAAAATGATTATTGTCTTCTAAATGTTCCCCCACTGACACTTGATCCACTTTCCCTACCTCATTTCCAAGGACCAGCGTCAATAATGCATCCTTCCTTTTTCGACTGGACACATTGCCATGGGAAACTCTCCCTAAATAATCCAGGAACATTTAGCCCCTCCCTGCTCTTTCCCCAAAAAGAATCCCAATCTACATTTGAGTAACTGAAGTCCCCCATTATGACTGTTCTATAATTCTAACATTTCTCTGTAATTTACATGCAGATTTGTTCCTCTACATCCTTTCCACTACCTAGTAGTCTATGTAGACTGCACCAGGCAATGTAATTGCCCCTTTTTTATTCCATTGCCTTTGCCGATATTACTTTGTCCTTGAACCTTCAAAGACCATCCTCTTTCTCCACAAATGCAAGCAATCCTTAACCAACATCTACCACTCCTCCTTTCCTGTCTTTCCTGAACAACTCCTACACAGAATATTACTTCACACCCAATCTTGCCATTCAAACCAAGTCTCCATCGCCACAACATTGTAATTCCACATTGCAATCTGGGTCTGTTAATCCTCAATCCTTAACTATGTGCATCTTCTTACATATATGGTAACTCTGTTTTGGACTTCCTTTCTTTCTCCCCAGTCCAACTTCACATATTACCCTATTTTCTGTGCTGGTGCCAGCTATATTCTTAATTATTTTACAAGCCCTGCTATTCACCTCTAATATTCTCTCTTGATACCCATATTTATGCCACTTTAATTTAAAGCCCATGGTGTTGGCACAATGAAAATTAATATTTTGAAGCAATATACAAAGCTAACAGAGAAGCACTGGGTTAATTCCAACAGGATTGGTGCCATTTCTGATCACCCAGTACACTTACAACTTCCTTTAAAAATGACAAAAATAACAAGAAACATCGACAGAAATGTTACCATGCTATTCTTCTAATCTTCCGTTTTTAAACAAACATATCTCATTCCACTTTGCATGCTTTGATTAAATCGTTAACATTGTTGGCAACCGCAGTAGTAGTGGGGCTTGAGAATCAACACTTTCCCAAGTGTGTCATGACAGAAACAAAAACTGTTCGCAAAAAGCATATCTTGACCTATAATCTTGTTTTCTGCTTATGTTACCCATAATCAAGTGTTTCAATTTTCCTAACCTATCTAATTTCAATCTTCTTTGCATGCTACCAAACTTATTTTGTTATACATATGGCAGCTAAACAGTAGATATTTGCTCATAGGAATAAGCATATAATGCTAACTAAACTCAAGGTTACAAATCTATTCCAACTATTATTCTTTAACAGAACATTCTACAGGGATTAAACAAAACAGTTATGATTGAGATGATTGATGATTTAAACCAGAGATCAATAAATCCTTCAACTTCAGCATGTAAGAGCACAAAAATGAGACAGAATAAAAGAATCCATACAAGTCCAAACCAAGGCCTTATACAGAGCCAGGTCAGTATTTTTCATCTTTTGGTTCTTGCAATACATTCTATAGATCTACTGTATTTGCTTTTGCAGTAGCTTCACAGCATCGGTTGTGCACTATCAGCGATTGATACATCACAAATTCATACCGAAAGATTTTTATTCTTACTTCTCCCCTCTCCCCGGGTCTATCAGGTTTACTCTGTCCTGCTACCTCAGGACCTGTGGACATTCAATGTCTCTCATTTCCTCTATCCCTCTCTATACCTTCCCATAGATTGTGTACTCTTGCTTTGCTTGCACTCATGAAATGCATAACCTCTCAATTTTTTCGGTTAAATTCCATTTGCCACTTCTCCATGCTCTCAACCAAATCATTGATATCATCCAGCAGTTGATTTCTAGTGAAGAAGATGGCAATTTCCCAGCCAAGTTTTGTGTCTCCCTGCAAATTTCCTAATCGTGCTTCCCACATTTAAGTCTAAATCATTAACTTATAATCACAAACAGCATGGGACCCTACACCCTGGAAACTATATTGCATTTGCAGAAACATCTGTCAACCATTTACCCTTTGTTTCCAAAAACTGATCCAATTGTGGATTCAACTCATCAGATTCCCTTGTATCCCATAGACTTTACTTTTTTTTTAAAAAAGTCAGTTAAATGGGACCTTGTTGAGCACCTTACTAAAATCCATGCAGATAATGTCAATTGCACTACATTCATCAATCCCAGACATGGACTTCTTTCAATAAAACCATGCTGGCTATCCCTGATTAATCTGTGCTTCTCCAAATCTTGACTTAATCTCATCTCTCAATATTGATTTCAGTAATTTGTCAAGTTCAGAGTGGTTTGGCCTAACCCTCATGTTTTTGGAATAATAGTACAATATTTCCAGGCTTCCAATCCTCTGATACCTTTCCCATATCTAGTGAGGATTGGAAAATAATCCTCACAGAATCTATCGCTTCCTCACCTCCAACACCCACCTTCCCCCCCCCCCCCCACACCCCCACCCCCGCGCCCCCTAATCACTTAGGGTACAATTCATCCTGCCCTGCTGAGTTATCCATCTTCAAGGAAGCCAGTTTCTCTATTACTTCTCTTCTCAATATGCTTATTTTATCTAATCTTTTACATTCCCCCTTCATTAACTAGAATAGCTACATCATCCTCTAGCTTTATGAAGACAGAGACAAAATACTCATTATGAACCCTGCCCGTGTCTTCTGCATCCACACACAAGTTACCATTCACATCTGAGATAGGCCAAATCCGTTCCTTCGTCATCCTCTTGTTTTTGGCAATATTGATAAAATTAAAGACAATTCAAAGATGTATTATCAGCCAATATCGTGCTTTCCTAATTTCTTATCTCACTTCACTCCTGTACTTTTATACATCTCCAAGTAGTTTTCTTTTGAGGGATTGCCATAAACACTTCTTTAGTTTTATCTTATGCTGTACGCTTCTCAAAACCAACAGTCTCTAGATTTGGCAAATGCTACCTTTTTTCCTTCTGGGGGCCTTCTGGGGACCTGTAAAATCTCACTTTAGAATGTCTCCCACTGATTTACCACTGGCTTTCAGATAGCAGTATTCAATCCACATTTTTCAGATTCTTTTTCAGGTTTTTAAAGTTTGCCTTCCCCCAAATTAAAATTATTACTCCTGTTCTTTGACTATTTATACAATAATGCTAAATATAACTGTATTATGATTACCATATCCCACTGCTACTTCATCCAGCTTCATATCCTGAGGCTAAATTTATAGTTGCACCATCTCTCATTCAGCTTGTTATGTATTGGCCAAAGAAGTTCTTTTGAATGCAGGTCAAAAATGTTGTGTCCTCTGTGCCGTTCGCCCTGTTTGCATCCCAACTGATAACCAATCCACTGGAATCTCTCCACAATTCATAATATCATAACCATGCATCTTTATCTCTGTTGCTAGTTCTTAAGACTGAGAGATGCAGGTTATCAAATACAGGGGACTTGTTAACGTTAAGATCCAATTGTTTTCCTAGTGATGATGATCGATTTTAGTTCTGAAACAGCAGACTGGTCTTGAAACATTAACTTGGATTCCCTCTCCATAGATGCTGCTAGACTTGCTTTTCTTCAGCTCATTCTCTTTATATTTCAGATCTCCAGCATCCACAGCTTTTATTACAGCTTGTAAATGTAGGTCAAGGCATAGTGATGGATGCAGACATAATATCACAGACATCGTTATTGGATTTGCTGACTCCTAATGAACTCATCTTCCACTTCTAAATCATAGAATACAATAGGAGTCCTCAGAGGAATTTGCTTTCATAGCACTTTCTGCAAACTTCTTTTAAATAACAATCAATACTTGAGAAGGTTGTAGTGCACAAAACTTTCTTAAAAGTAATGTCCTTCAGAGTAACAGAAACTTGTGGTAGGAAATAAAATGCGTCTTACAGGTATCAAATTCTCAAGTGCCAAAACTATTCAATTAAATCATTAAAAAGCAATATTGCAAGGTTGAACTTTAACATTAACAGGTGCCTTAAAGCATAACCCAGTGCAAACAAATAATTGTATTGCCAGATTTGGCATTTGACAGGGGTCTATGCACTTTCTGCCTTAACTCAAATTGATTGGAATAGTTAATTTGACTGCATTAAAGATCAATTCATGATCTTCAATTGTATGAGGCAAAAGATTAAATGGCAACCGTGTTTTGTTTTGAATCATATCTACGTCCAACAAACCCTGTTTATAAAGGGTGTCTTGTTAAAAAAAAGGTTACAAAGCATTTACAAGGAATGGAACAGACACTAACAAGTGGCTAAGTCAACTTTGATGTGACTGGCAATTTTTACATATGCACTGTGTTATTTAAAACCATCAACTAGTTCTTGCAGTCTAAAAAAAAAATCAGGAAGATAGAAGACATAAGGCAAACTTCAATGCAACAAGTTGACTATTCTGACATAAATATGTATTGCACCAAAACTATAGGAAGCCTAGAAACTTAATTATTAATTAACTAATTATTAATTTCAGAGATAGGCTAATCATTGGTGACATGTGGCTCTCCACAGTTTATTACCTAGCTTATAATTATTTCTGTTTAAGAGCTCATCTCAGCAGTTGCCATGTCTGCCACCTTACTTGCAAAATGTGAAGTATCAAGTTTCATTTTTCTAAAGCAATAATTGAATTACGTTTTTTTAGCATTTTGTTCACAGTCCTGCAATAATTTAAGGTTAACAATTCATGTAAACCATCTTTAATGTCTCTTGTCAACAACGTTCTCATTCAGAAATCTGTAAGAATTATTTATTAATTGCTTTTCAAAATTATCATCCACATGCCATGACTGTTCTCTACTCTTTCTTCCAGTGGTGTATTTATTCATTCCATTAAATTAATTCAATTTTGCAACTTCACATCTACAGTCACAGGCATTCTTCACAAAGTCTGTCCACCATCTACAAGGCATTAATCAGGAATGTGATGGAATAAATTTCGACTTGGATGGGTGCAGCTCCAATAACACTCAAGAAGCTGGACACCAGTCAAAAAGTGATGGCCTGTTTCATTCATGCATCTGAAAACATTCACTTCCTCGATAACTGGTGCATAGTACCAGCAGAATGTACCACCTACAAGATGTACTGCAGTAACTCAAAGGTGCCTTATAAAGCACCTTCCAAATCTGTAAAATCTACAACATAGAAGGACAAGGACAACAGATACATGGGAAAGCCTCAGCCTGCAAGTTTTCCTCCAAGCTATTTAATGGACTTGGAACTGTATTTTGGCCTCTCTACAATGACTGGATCAAAATCCTTGAACTTTCGTGCTATCAACACTGTGTGTGTACCTATACCAGATGGCATCCTTCATATCTGATTTCTGCCCATCTTGCCATGCACCATTCCTGCACCATTTCTGAAAGAACTCACCACTAATATCCACCCAAGAACAGCATCCCTTGCATCCAAGCCATCTTTGAAAGACTGCTGAGGTCCTGGAAGAGCACTGGCATTTGACAGCTGCCCTGTTCATTACTGGTGACTGTGAGATGGCTGAGCTGGAGAAGTTAGTACCCGGTTTCTCAGACAGAGACCTGGAAGTCCTAGTCGACGTGATGCAAAGAAATATTCTCATCCTGGAGCAGCATCAGAGGAGGCCCTGCCACCAGGTAATGCTAACCTGGTTGGAGATTGCCACCCAATGCTGGTTAAGACCCAAGTCACCGCTGACTGGTAGTTACTTACACAAGCCAATGACTTCTACAATCCTCTCACTCCTAGACTGGTCTCTCTGGAGACAAAGGGCCAACTGTGACCTGCTACCTTGAGTGCAGAACCATGGACATCCTGTGAAACCATGTACAGGTATGGGAGACTGCTGTTATAGTGCAAATCATTGGCTTCCATGCAGGGTTTTCCTGACGGCTAAATAGTTGGGCAAGTTTAGAAAGAAAGATCAGAAGCAGAATATTAATGGAGGTGAACTGGGCTGCTGACAGGGAGTTTATCAAATGTGTTAATCACTGTGAATTGGCAACTTGCTGTTGCCTAGTGAGAGTAGCTCCATAAAGTACATAAGATGGAGCAAGATGATCTCGACATTGAGATGCGTCTCAAACATTTCATCTGATTCTGTCACACATCTCATCATAGCCCATATTGCTGAAACCTGTGTAAAATTCCACCCAACAATTCTGACCCTCCTAACATTCTTTTCATTCCAAATTCTGTGTCCATTTGCTTTCCATTGCCACTTTGTAACATAGAATTTTTTTATTCATTGAATGAGGGTATCGCTGGCTAGGCAAGCATTTATTGTCTAATTCTGCAAAGGGCAGTTAAGGGCCAACCACATTGCTGTGGGTCTGGAGTCACATGTAGGCCAGACCAGGTAAGGATAGCAGTTTCCTTCCGTAGGGACATTAGTGAACCAGATGTGTTTTTCCTGACAATTGACAATGGATTCATGGTCTTCATTAGCTTCTTAATTCCAGATATTTATTGAATTCAAATGCCACCACCTGCCATGACAAGATTCAAACCTTAGTCCCAAGGACATTACCTACGTCTCTGGATTAACAGTCCAGCGATAATATCACTAGGCTATTGTCTCCCAATATAAAATTATTGCAACTGTCTTTCGACACTACAAAGCTTTTCAGTTTGAACTAAAACAGCATTATAAAAATACTGCGCAAGCATGCAAATTGGATGCAAAAATACCTCTTTAAAATGATGTCATTCATATTTGCATTGTAAACTCAGTTCCTGTAGCTCCGGTATATTATGAAGTTGCTCAGTCTATCTCCTGCTCATAAGAAAAAGATAGATTTAGATCTAGGAACCGATAACATTGATATTCCAAGGCAGAATTTGCATTAAAAAAGTTTCTACGCACTGTGTTGATATGGCAACAAGATTGCTGTATATAAAACTCAGTAAACAATTTGAAAGTATTTTCACACGGCCATGCACTGCAGTAGCTGTTACGATGTCAGTTACATGAGAAATAAATTTTATTTGCAGTACAAGATACCTCTATCACCTTTGGAATGAGAAACCTCACAGAAAACCTACTTATATAAGCAAAAATATTTACCAGTACTAGTCTGCCAGTAGAGAAGGATGACACGTACAGGATTTTATTTGGTAATGTTGATTGAATGGCAATTGTATTGTTAAAATCTGAGCTGAAAAGCATGATTTAATTAAATCCTTAGAGCAAGTATAAGGAGAGATTGTGGTGCAGTGGTAGTGTCCCTGAGCTAGGTTACCTAGGTTTAAGTCCTACCTGATCAAGAGATGTGTAATAACATCTCTGTATAGATTGATAAGAAAATATCCACGAAAAGATAAATGACTAGGATCTGGGGCTAAGCAATCATATGTACTGCTGCATTCTGTAAATAAACTTATTATCAATTAAAGTATTAGTGTCCATTTTCATCCTTTGCCATCTGACGTGGAAGCAAATTAACACTTACAATACATTTACATGGTGAGGAATAGGGGAAAAAAAGATTATTATGGCTCTTCAAAAGACAGCAGGAAGAAATTAACTGGTCATTGATTTTCATGCATCCAGTTACCAAGTGTGAAACTCTGTATGATTTTCCCATGTTCTATAACCATATGAAACCCTTTAATTGTAACACTCATGAAACAGAATTGTTTTTGCCAGAAGCCATTCACAATTGATGCTGTCAAAGATTCTACTCTCCTCTGTGTTTTACTACAAGGGAACATTTTATATGAATTGTTATAAAGATATGCTGTATGGAATATTAGATTGCAATTTAATCACTATCTCCACACACTGGACTTTGATTCAGTTAAAAACTGCCTTTTAAAAGAGCATTGTCCGAAACCTAAGAACAGAGAATTTTAAAGGGAGATTTCAGCTGAGCAACAGTGATTCCAGGAGATAGGGTTCTACAGACCACGAACACAAAGCACCTGTTCCAGTTCTCACTGAGATCTGTTGGAACCCTCCAAGGAAGGCATTCCTTCCCTCCCTCTCCAGAACAGAGACACACCTCAGTGGGTACTTTAGTAGATTAAGCTTAGGGTCACATTTTCTGGAGGAACAGCATTGACACGAGCACTTAGGTAAAAGATGAAAGAAACAGCTGAGATTTGTAACACTCTGAGAACTGCTGGAGATCAAGCCCCTGCTGAGCACTGTACAGACATTTAGTCTTTGGACTCAGCCATTGCAGAAAGCAATGCTCAAGCTACAGATGCTTTCATTCCCAGACTCAGTGAAAGGATGCTAAGGTATTTCAACCTCACTCCAGATGCTCGATCCTCTCAAGCAGGTAAGGGACACGTCTGTGTGTGCTGACAGTAAGGGGAAGCAACAGACATATACTCAGGAATTGCACTTTCAAAACTGTCCTGCCACATGGCTCCCCTCTCCAGAAACAAATGTCTCCATCAGCTCAGATCGACGAAACTCCACCTGCACTTATGCATTAGTCTGGAACCCACTACACACCACACCATCCCTACATCTGCCAAAGTCATCTGTGGCAATGCAGCTAAGCAGACAGCAGACTTCCACCAACTCAGCTGTGGCTGCTGAGGTAGCACCCCAGAGATGGTGATAAAGAGAGTGAAATGAAAAGACATTGAAAACACTTGCATGGAAATGTAAATAAAATGCACCGTAATTTTGTAAATTCATAAAATAAACAAAGAATATTCAACACTAGAAATGAAGAAAAAAAGGTCTGCTGGGAGAAACACAGCCGGTCTAGCAGCATCTGTGGAAAGAACACAGAGTTAACATCGAGTCCAGTGAGCCTTCCGCCGTGGACTCAAAATGTTAACACTTTCCTCTCCACAGATGTTGCCAGACCTGTATTTCTGTGCTTTGTTTTGTAAATTCCTGTTGCCTTGTACAATGTGTTTATACGCAAACCGTAAAACCATTAGAAATAGGAACAGGAGTCATCATTCAGCCCCTCGTGCCTGCTCCATCATTCAATAAGATCATTGCTGATCTGACATTCCTCACATCCACTTTCCTGCCCTTTCCTCCTAACCCTTGATATTCTCATCGATCAAGAATCTACCTTTCTTAGCCTTAAGAATACACAAGGATTCTGCCTCCACAGCTCTCTGTGGCAAGGGGTTCCAAAGACATAGAATCCTCAAGAAATTTCTCCTCATCTCAGTCTTAAATTGATACAACTTAATTCTGAGATTATGCCCTCAGGGCCTAGACTACCCCATAAGGGGAAACATCTTTCTGCATTCACCCTGTCAAGCCTCTTAAGAATCCTAGAGGCTTCAATGAAATCACCTTTCATTCTTCTATATTCCAATGAGTAGAGTCCCAACCTGTCCGACCCATGTTCATAAGACAAACCCCTCATATTAGGGATCATCCTAGTGAACCTCTGCTGAACTGCTTCCAATTAAATGATTTGGTCTCCTTATTTAAGGAAAGATAACTGCTCACGGTGCTGCAGGTGTGGTTTCACCAGCACATTTTACAGTTGCAGTAAGACTTCTTTAATCTTGTACTTCAACCCCCTTGAAATAAAGGTGCACATTACATTAATCTGCCTGATTATCTGCTGCACCTTTGTGTTTCTAACAGTTTTGAATGCTCTTCTACAATATCTCAAGGAGTGATGGTCACCCTTCAGGCTCACCTGTGGGTTAGGTCCAGTTATGAAAAACACTGATGCTCTCATGCAGAGGTCTCATCCACTTTTCTCATAACTGTCCTGGTGTCTTCAGAATTAGCATTATCTACCTCAGCATTTCCCTCAAACTCCCCTCCTTCCTTGTTGGGGGAGACAGGTGGCTGATCCATCATCCATCTTCTTTCCTGTTGTTGATCTATGTTGTGCATAGATTCTCTCTGGCAAGTACTGTAGTGCTCTTCCAGAATGTCCAGATAATGAAAGCACAAGTTGAGAATATGAATTATCTACACAATGATGGTCCTAGCGGATGCATGGGGAGCACGAGCACCCTGGCATTGTGACACAAGCCAGCTCTGATGAAGTGGAGAGATGTGGAGGTTCGGACAAGGAGGGGAACAAACATTCAGGTAATCTGGCAGTTGTGCAGAATGCAAACATTGAGAGGTGGTGCACAACTGCAGGAATTGCTGCCTGTCATGACAAATGAAAGGGACATTCAGGGAGCGAAATCTTGTCTGCTCAGGAATCTAGTGGATGATGGCAGAGAACTCTGAATGACAAGTAGAGGTAATGGCATCTCTATTCACACATCAATGCCTCCAGTACTGTTGTTGAGATGGCTGCAAGATCTTCTGTGCATCCACTCTTTCTAGAGTGGTCAACGGTGCTGAGGTTTTGGTTCTTCACTTCATGCACTGTTTGCTTGTCCATAGTTGTAGCCGCAAACTTCTAATTTCTTCTCCTCCTCCTCTTCCGTCCTCAATCTTATTAATGCTAACTTTGCTGCTTAGTCAAATGTTTCTAACATCGGACATGGAATTAAAAGATCAAAGAAGAGATACCTAGGATGAAATGTATATATTCTTTTTCAATTTTTTACATCGTAAATCTATGCTTTCAAGCTTTATCAAGCTGCTCCAGTTTTGAGTGAAAGCCTGCCATGCAACCAATCAGACATAAAGAGATTCATCCTCAATAGATCCTGGTTGCTTTTCTGCCTTTCTGCCAGATGATGGTTGCACTTTATCCAAAAAAAAGTTTTCCCGGCATTTGTTAATAGCAGGACAAGATTGCCGTTGACCCAGCCCCTCCTCCACTCACTCCCCCTGTACCCCTCACCATCCAATTACCCCAAACTCATTAAGTAATAAATCCATTATACATTGGAAGGTTTATCCCCCATATTGGTTTAACTTCCATGTCATTAACTTGTGAATGGCCTTGCATGGCTGATTCTGCATTAAACCATGCCACCGTCAGCATTGCTCTGCAAATCTAGCTGCCTTTCTAGTGCAAGATTGCCTTAATGATGGGACATATGTGGCAGGCTAACAGTTTTAGTTTTTAAGCATTAATGGCCTTCAACATTCAGCAGGTCTTCTATTAAGAGGGGCCCATTTACAACAACAGTCATACAGCACAGAAACAGACCTGTTGGTCCAACTCATCTGCACCAACCAGACATTCCCACCTGACCTAGTCCCATTTACAAGCAATTAGCCCATCTCCCTCTAAACTCTTCCTATTCATGCAGCCATCCAGATGCCTTTTAAAATGTTGTAATTGTACCCAGCTCCACTACGTCCTCAGGCAGCATGAAAGTTTCTTTCCGGTCCTTTTTAAATCTTTTTCCTCTCACCTTAAACCTATGTACTCTAGTTCTGGACTAGGCAAAAGACCTTGGATATTTATCCTTTCCATACCCCTCATGATTTTACAAACTTCTATAAAAGGTCATCCCTCAACCTCCAACGCTACAAGGAAAGAAAACCCCAGCCTATTCAGCCTCTCCCTATAACTTAAACCCTCCAGTCCTAGCAACATCCTTGTAAATCTTTTCTGCACCCTCTCAAGTTTAACAACATCCTACAGAAGGGCAACCAGAATTGTACGCAGTATTCTGAAAGTGGCATCACTAATGTCCTGTACAGCCGCAACATGACATCCCAACTCCTATACTCAAAAGGTCCGACCAATAAAGGCAAGCATGCCAAACGCCTTCTTCACCACCTTGTCTACCTGTAACTCCACTTGCAAGGAACTATGAACCTACACCCTGGCAGGTCTCTGTTCAGCAACACTTCTCAGGCCCCTACCATTAACTGTTTAAATCCCACCCTGGTTTGCCTTACCAAAATGCAACATCTCACATTTATCTAAATTAAACTCCATCTGCCACTCCTCAACCCATTGGCCCTTCTGATCAAGGTCCTGTTGTACTCAGAGATAATCTTCCTCACTGTCCACTACACCATCAATTTTGGTGTTCTCTGCAAACTTACTAACCATGCCTCCTATATCCATATCCGAATCATTTATATAAATGACGAAAATCAGTGGACCCAGCAGTGATCCTTGTGGCACACTGCTGATCACAAGCCTCCAGTCTACCACCACCCTCTGTCTGCTACCTTCAAGCCAATTTTGTATCCAATTGGCTAGCTCCTCACAGATTCCACGTGGTCTAACCTCACTCATCAGTCCACTATGCAGAACCTTGTTGAATGCTTTGCGGAAGTGCAAGTAAACAACATCTACTGCTCCGCTTTCAATCGTCTTTGTCATCTCTTCAAAAAACTCAATCAAATTAGTCCCTGGACATATTTTCTCTTCCCCTGGGATGAAGTCTTATGTCTGTGCCCATCCTCACTCTTATGAGCACCCCACTCCCTAAAATTTGACATACTTGGCCCAGCCGAGTGTGGTGGAAGGGCTGATAGCAGGAATGGCAAGGCTATCCTATGAAGAGAGATTGATTTGACAGCGTCTGTATTCACTAGAGTTCAGAGGGATGAGAGGACATTGGATTGATTTGTATAAAATTCTAAGAGGGTTTAACAAACAAGATTCAGGGAAGTTTGCTAGTTGGGGAATCTAGAATCGGGGAGATAGTCTCAAGATATGGGTAGACCATTTCGGACTGATATAAGGAAAGGTTTCTTCACTCAAAACGGTTGTGAACCTGTGGAATTCTCAACCACAGAAGGCTATGGAGGCCAAGTCACTAAATATATTCAAGAAAGAATTGGTTACATTTCTAGATTTTAAAAGGTATCAGGGATTATAGGTAAGAAGTGGGAAATTGCATTGAGAGAGAATCATTCAGAATGGTGGAGCATGCTTGAAGAGCTGAATGGTCTACTTCTGTTCCTAATTTCTTTTTCTATCATATATTACTCAGTTTCTTTGTACAAGTCATATGTATATGCATAGTATATTGCTGAGGAGCCAGCACTGATCTTTTTCGCACTTCACAATTCAAAACCTGCCAACTTGAAATTGCCTCAGTTAGCTGTACTTTCTGCATCCTATCCATTAACCAATGCTCCAACCATGCTAATGTATTACTCCCAGCTCCGTAAGCCCTCTTCTCACGAATTAACATGTTACGTCACACCTTATTGAATGCTATTTAGAAACCATGTGTACCACATGTACACCTACAGGTTTGTCTCAATGCACATTACAAGTTACATCCCCAGAAAACATCAATAAATTTGTCAAACAAAAATTTCTCTTTTGAAAAAATAATTTTGTCTGATAATATGATGATTTGCTAATGATGATTTGCTAAGTACATTGTTTGGACATCACTAATAAAAGTATCCAGCATTTTCCCAATGGCTGATGTGAAACTAACTGGCCTACATTCCTCGTCTTCTCTCTTTCACATTTCTTGCACAGCGCTGTTACATTTGCTAACTTCCAATCTGTTGTTTTGGAATAAAGGTCATTTTGAGAAATCCTCATCAGCACATCCACTAATCTCTATAGCTATCTTTTTTGAGAACTCCAGGTGGTAAACCATCAGATTCTAGCCCCTTAATTATTATCAACCAAATACTGTTTAAAAAATAAATTATCTTTATTTCCTAGCTCTTCTATTGGTCACCCTCTGTATCTGCTTGGTTTTCTACTATGATGCTAAACACAAAATATTTGTTCAATCTATCAGCCACTCCCTCATTCACTGGTCCCTTACAGATAGGGGAAACTATGTTTAATTTAATTACTCTCCTCTCTATATACTTGGAAATGCTCCTGCATATTTTTCTTTGTTACATTTGTTAATGCTACTCTTTATTTACTTGGTAAACCATGAATGGTTCTTGCTCAGTTTGCTAATAAAACATTGTTGTTGAATGATGTGATTCTCTCTCTTTAAAAGCATCCCAATGATCACTTATTGTGATACCTTTTATTCAATCAACTTTAGCTAGTTCTCCCCATATACTTAGAATCCCTTCAGTGGGATCCTTAGAATACCTAGTGGGCCTACGGCCCAACAAGTCCACACCAACTCTCTGAAAAGCTTCCCACCAAGAGTCACCCCACCACCCTATCCCTGCATTTCCCATGGTTAATGTTAGAAACATAGACATCCCTGGACACAATGGGCAATTTAGCATGGCCAATCCAGCTAATCTGCACTTCTTTGGACTCTTTGGGATGAAACCAGATCACGTGAAGGAAGCCCACACAGACACAGGGAATGGGCAAACTCCACACAGACACAGGAATTGAACCCAGGTCCCTGGAGCTGTGAGGCAGCAGTACTAATCATTGATCTACTGTGCCGCCCCTATGTAGTTGTTTTTTTTTGAAGTTTGAGATGTTTGCTTAGAGCAAAAGTAAATTGCTTTCAAACTTAATATAGAATTGAATTGTATTATAATCATATTTTCTTTATCGCATCTTTTACTATGAGATTAATTAACTCCACCTCATTGTCAAATACTGGACCTTGAAATAACTATTCGCTAATTGGTTTCACAATGTTTTGTTCTAGGAAACTGGATTGCACAAGTTCTAATTCATCTTTCAGACCACTTTTTGCTATTGTAATTGGTTTGGTCAACATATGAATATTAAGTCGTTCAAAGCTCAAACAGTACAACCACTGACATGGAGTAATAAATTGCATGCACCAGAATTTTCCGACCCTTGCAAAACTGAACTGCACCCATATCAGTTTTCCTGACTTTGAGGTAAGTTTATTTCTGCAGGATTAGAAATGCCCAATGTAAGAGTTACATTACATTTTCACTATCCAGTATTACCTAGAAAAAGTGAGAAGGTGGTTCCAAAGTAAAAACAGCATCTTGCAAGTATTGTGAATTGCTGGTCATGATAACAGCTTCCAAAGACAAACTCCTAAAAGAATACATTACTTGTGATGTAAGTGTGCAATGTATATATAAAATATTTATCTGCAAATTTATGGGAAAAGTATTCAATATTGTACATGAAACTTCTAACATATTACAAGACAATCTTCCATGATATTGCACAGACATATAGAGTTCAAAAGATCTTCTGATATTTATAATGTTTGCAGCTAAACAGTGACTCCTACCATGTGAACTACGTGCAACATTTTTAATACAATAAACACAAACAATACCAGTCTCTTTTGGGTACTGCTCTCAATGCATCAGAACTTGTGACATGGGATTGTATTATAAAGAACACAGTGATTTATTAGTGTTCAGGTAGGCTGGGATCTGGCAGTCATTGGATTTATTTCCACAGTTGAGTAGGACTTTCAGGGGTCATAAATGTTGGACAAAATTGGTAGAGGGGTCCTTTGATTCTCTGACAACTCTATAGAAAGTGTCCTGGAAAAATAAGAATTCAAATTAACTAGAAGACATACAAGTCAGAAATTGCTGTAAAATCTCAGCAGGTCTGGCTGCAAATGTGACTTTTTTTCAGATCTGAAGGCTCACCAGACCTGAAACATTACCTCTGCTTTCTCTCCACATTTGCCACCAGATCTGCTGAGATTTTACAGAAAGTCCTGATTTTGTTTTTGATTTCCAGCATGCAAGTCCTTTGTGTTTTTGTTAACTGGAAGAAAGATCCCAGGCTCTGAGAATATTGAGATGGAGTATCTTGACATTGAGGACCTTTTAAAGACAATTTGGCACCACTGAAGGCGGAAGTCTATAAATTTTCATCAGAGAGAGTTATTTAATCTGATAGAACTTTTAAAATTTGAGGGAGGAGATGACAGAGTCAAATTTGACAAGGAGGGTGGTTCAGAGGTCAGAATTAAGAGGTGGTGCCAGGAAAATAAGTCTTGGATTTGTGGAATCAAACAGTTTTGTTGGAAAGAGGAGAGCGAGAGAGATTATATGAAGAATGAAAAATTAAATATGAATTTCTTTTGGATTGTCTCAGGTAATCAAATTGTTGGCCTGAGGATATAAATCAGGAACTCAAGAGACTTCTACAAAATTCACTGTTGGGGGCAATATCCATGTGTTTAAGTACTGTTTTAGTTTCAAGAAGAGGAGCAAACATATAAATATACACATACTCATACACATGCAGTTGATTAGACTGTCATCAGGGCTTAGGCATTGGTGCTTTTTAGCAGCAGTTTTTTAAAGTGGCAAATTTGAGGCAGCAACGGTAAATAGAAGGGTAATGTACATTCTAAAGAACAAAAGTGCATGTGTGGAAATTAAATGAGAATTTGGATCCCAAATGAAATGATTTGCTGATACTCAGTATATGCAATTTTTACAAATTTTCAGCATAGGTAAGGTACTTTCATTCTACCAACTATATTCTTATAATACAGTATTTCTCATTGCATAAATAGTACTCAGCTAAGATAGAAATGGATATATTCCCAATTCTCTGCCTGTATCAAAAGTCAGTTATGAGCATAAAGCACATTTGTTTGATTTTATCTGCAACTATTCAAGATCTTTCCATATGAACAGAATATTTTAAGTAAATGAGAATATAGCAAATACCCAAACACCCAGAAATTTATATCCCAATGGGCCTAGAATTAAAATCATCATCTTATTCATCATATCGTCCCTCAAGTTTCTCCGTAGGCTGGGTTCTCTCAGTCAATATGGTGGATTCTGCTCCTATTATGGAATTTTATAATACAGAAGATCATTCCGTCAATTACTTTTGTTTCAGCTTTCTGAGAAAAAAAAGTACCCACAATTTTTATTCCCTGTTTATTTTTTCAAAGATTTGCTCACTTATGCTTTAAAAACCTACTATGGTTTCTGCTTTTGCCATATATCAGGCTGCTGTTTTACAAACTGAGACGGCCAGGCAGAAATGTTAAAATAACATGAAATTTAAAGTTAACAGCAGGAACAAAAGACTGGAATCAGGAGAAAGGTTTATTATCTAAAACACCAGGAAAGAGGAGCAACACTTAGAGTGTTTAAATGAAACGAAGTACTTGGGGCACAAAAGGTGATAATCCTATAATAAAGTAATAATCTTTGTTGATATCTTTGCAATGTTAGCCCTCACCTTAAATAAAGATGATGGAGTTTTTAACCTCGTGGAATTCACCAGATTCTTTGTAGGCTTGTCCTAGATAGATTTCTTCTTGTAAACAAATACTGTATAGACAAATTTGACAGCAGGATGGATGAATATTGTGGAAGTTGGCTTGATTACCTTTGAGGATCAGAGTCTTTTAATCCAGAACTTTCTCTCAGGAAATTAAAGCTAGAGAAAATGCTGTATACTGCATGGAACAAGCATGATTAATACACTTAATGACGACTTTTGTTGCATATGTTTTCATGAATTGCTGACATGAACTTTTATGAAAAGAGAGAATATAAACATCAAACACAAATGTGCTTGAAGGGTGCAAGATATAAAAATAGCAAAGGATCAAATATGGGGATGGCACAGGTACACTCAATCCAGAGCAAAAGTGCACTGCCTGTCATATGTGATTGAACTCTTCACTAGGCATCCAGGGCAAATGCCAGAAATATGAGAAAAACCTCACTACAGTATGTAAGTAAGAGTCCTATGTTTGTGCAGGATCCTTTTGTGAAATTGGGCTACCCCCTGTACCCGATTTATCAGATAATAAACTCGCTCAGCAGTACAGCAAGAAACCTTCACTCTGATACGTAAAATGTATTTTATTATTCATGGGATATGGGCATTGCAGGCTACTCTAGGTTTACTGCCCATACCCAGTTGCTCTTGAGAAGGTGATGGTAAGCTGCCTTCTTGAGCTGCTATAGTCCATCTGCTACAGGTAGACCCACAAGGCAATTAGGGAGGGAATTCCAGGATTTTGACTCGGTGAATGATGGAACGGCAATATATTTCCAAATCGGAATGGTGTATGGCTTGGAGAAGCAGGTGCTGGTATTTTCACATATCTGCTGCCCTTTTCTTTCAAGATGGAAACAGTTGTGGACTTGAAAACATGCTGTCTAAGGAGCATTAGTGAGTTTCTGAAGTGCACATTGTAGATGGGGCACATTGCTCGTACTGATCGTTGCGATGGTTATTCACCATGAAGCTATTTACTGTTTTTCTTCTTTTTCAGCTACTGGTTAACTTCTGGGTTTTTTTGGCATAATCTGTCTTCCGTAATTAAGTTCTGATTTATAAAAAATAGTTGTGCTGGTTCAAGTTGCAGTTATCTGCATTGAAAATAGCTTTACTACAGATATGTAGTAGGTCTAGTAGGTCTGGCTTTGGAACAAGGGAAGACATCAAGAAAGCACGGAAGATAGCAGGAAGAGCTAGAAGAAATGGGAGGAAGAAGGGGACACAATACAGGAGATTTCAACAGGAGACCTTTGTTGGTTTTCAATGTCTTAGGTACCACCACTCATATTATACTGGCACAACTGAAGTCTCATGTCAGAGAATGGACACCAGTTTACCAAGGTTGCTGTGGCACATTTCTTTTATGCATCAGGGTCCTTCTAGCCTACAACTGGGGACATCTGTTAGACCCTTCTGTTTGTTGTTCGAAATCGTGCTGGGGAGTTCAGAGGTAGGAGAAATGTTCAGAGTCCCATTTCAACACTGAAACCATCTCGCTGCATCTTGTATGCATTTCTCAAGTGGCATGGTAATATTCATGCTAGGCAGCAGTGAGTTCCCAAAGGACACACAATTACCTATTAACAGCTTGATAGAAAACCATCTTGCAACAGGTTGTGATCTTACCAAACCTGCCATATTAAATGGCCTTCAGGAACTTGATGGTGGCACAGTGGCTCAGTTTGTAGCACTGCTGCCTCACAATACCAGGGACCTAGATTCGATTCCAGCCTTGGGAAACTGTACAAAATTCCATTCACATTCTCCCAGTGTCTGAGTGGGTTTCCGCCCAGTGCTCTGGTTTCCTGCCACAGTCCAAAAGTGTGCAGGTTAGGTGTGTTTGCTATGGAAAAAAAAACTCATGGAGTAGGTGGGGTGGGTCTGGGTGGGATGCTCTTCAGAAGGTTGGTGCAGACTCAGATGGACCAAATGGCCCCTTTCAGCACTGTAGGGATTCTGTGATTCTACGATTCTAATACTCAACATGGAGTTATTTCAACACTTAGTTCACTAACTCCAACCAGATCTCCACATTGGACGCAGGGCACAAACATCCTGCAGTACTTCATGAGTACCGGCCACGTGAACTGCACACCCATGAGCATTGTCATCTGACATGTACCAAGCCCTATGAACCCTCATGGCATATCTCCACTTAGAGGCTCTGCACTTCAAAAGATAAACCTCAGGAAGCACTGGTAACTATTATTGTAATGCTGCAGCAAGGACACTTTGCACTCAGGGACACACATCCAGCTCATGGACTTGACAAGGCTATATCTCCAGGCTCTTTGCTTGTTGTCACAGCATTCACTCACTGGTGCACGCAACATCCCTGATCTTGAATAGCCTTCTTGCTCTTGTCCTCAGCCAGAGATACCAGGCCTGTAATACTACTGTTTTGCCATGCCATTTAACACAGACACAAAGATAGGAAGTTTACCGTGGTTGTCATAAGACCTTATGTCCAAATCAATGTAAATAGCCTTCACTCAGGGGCTCCAATCATTGTAAGTCCATGGCAGCCTAAAATAGTGGTCCAGGCACTGCTCGGGTGTTCAGAGTCAAGATCCTGTCCTCATAAGAATGAGGAGCTGAATGGTGGGCAGCATAACATCTGTCTTGACTCTTTCTGCCCTATTGTGGGCCATTTTGCTTCTAGAATGAGAGAGAGGCTATGACGAATGGGTGGCACAGCTATTACTCCAGGTGCAGGTTTCACAAGCAAGCGAGTATACACCACACAGGGCAGATGATAAGATAGAGTGAAAATAAGATGTGATACTTGGCAGAAAAACTGATACGGCAATTAACGTGCAGACTTCAATAAGTTTTGGTGGGAAAACTTATTCAGCTTCACAGTGAAAATCACTCCAAACTCAATGCAACTTGCACTTACCCCAAAAATAACATAAGATTCAGCCCATCATCATGTTCAAGCAGCACTTTTGCTGCCCGGACCATTTGAGATGACCTACGGCCCTGACTTATGCATTCATACTTGTGGTCCAACACCGACACACAGAGACAACAGTGTTTGTTATGTAGAAGATGCACGGCAGTAATTCAACAATGTTTCTTCAACTGCACCTTGCAAACCTGCAAACATGACCTCGTAAAAAGACAAGGACAGCAAACAGTTGGGAATTCAACCATCCGCAAAACCGTTCAAGCCAATTAGGGATGGGTAATGAACACTGGCCCAGCTACTGACTTCCACATCCCATGAATGAATAAATTACCATCCTTACCAACAGTGGCCTTACTATTAACAATTGATGGCCTTCCTTCAGTCAAACCTTTATTGATCTTGCCCTCGTTTACCATAAGTTAACACAAAAAAGGAAATGAGAACAAAAGCAAAACAACTCTATCCAATGTACAGAGATAGCAGGAACTGCAGACGCTGGAGAATCTGAGATAACAACGTGTAGAGCTGGATGAACACAGCAGGCCAAGCAGCATCAGAGGAGCAGGAAGGCTGACGTTTTGGGCCTAAAAACATCAGCCTTCCTGCTCCTCTGATGCTGCTTGGCCTGATATGTTCATCCAGCTCTACACCTTGCTATCCAACGTACAATTTGTTTTCACTGGAATAATTAAGAATCACCCATGTGACCATTTTACTGTCTTTTATACCTGGCTTACCTATTCTATTGCTCCTATAATCTTGCATCAAAGGGCAAGTCAGGTTACCTCATTGAGACACCTCACGCAGCTGAGAAGGCGTAGCTGTTGACTACGCCATCTCCGTATGGGTTAGGGAAATGTTATGCAACTAACTGGCACTTGCAGTGGGAGAGGGATGATTCAGCCATCATCGTCCATGTAGGTAGCAACTACATAGATAGTAGATAGAATTAGGAAAGAGACTCTAAATAAAGAGTACAAGGAATGAGGCACTATACAAAAAACAGAACTTTAAAAGGTTATAACCTCTGCATTATCTTCTGAGCTATAAGCAAATTGGCATAGAATTCATAAAATTAGCAAGATGAATATGTGGCTTCAAGATCAGAGCAGTGGGTTCTGGTTTTTGGATCATTGGAGAAAGTGGGCATCGTATTATTGGGACAGTTTACACCTGAACCATGCTGGGGCCAATGTTTTTGTGAATCTAGAGGTTATATAATTCTTGTGAAACATAAAACCACTAGATGGGCAAAGATGCTGGGCTACACTAGGCATTTGAAAAAGAATAATACTCCCTTAGATAGGGTTGTAATATGGGATAAGGCTAAGGACAAGTAAGCTGTTCCAGGCTCCCAAACAGCAATAGATATACAATTGTGCAAAGAATCATCAGCCATTTCTGAGGAGAATGCTTTTTGTTGTTCACCTGCCAGGTACGAAGTGAAGGATAGCTCCAGACTGTCAGAACCTGACTGGGTGCATTGCAGGGCTTTAAAGATGGTGCCAACACCAGGAATCCCAGCTCTCTCAGCAGTGCCAAGTACTTGAACCTGTGACAAACAGGAGAATACAATGAGTGGGATGGCACGGGGTGTATTGTATAGGTAAGGAGGAATTTGGGAAGATAGTGTGAGAAATGTCATTAGGCCTTAGACAGAAATACAACATGAGCCTCAAAAAAATTGACACTTAGGCAATTTCCAGTAAAATTCAGTACCATATCTCAAATGCTGTGTGCAGTTTTAGAAGGATACAAATGTATTGGAGGCAGTTCAGAGTAGGTTTACTCGGTGGATACCCGGAATGAATGGGCTATCTCATGAGGAGATGTTGGTTAGGCTGTGCTTGTTTCTACTGAATTTTAGAAGTGCCTAAGATACTGGAATGGTGTTAACAAGGTGGATGTGAAAATGATGTTTTATTAGGGACCACCCTTTCAGGATATAGATGAGAAGATATCTTTTCCTTCAGAATTGTGCAACTTTGGAACTCTTTGCCTCAAAAGGCTGTTGAGATGGATTCACTGAATATTTTTAGGGCTGTGTAAAGAGATTCCTTTGCCTAACAAGAATTTACGTTTATCTGGCATGGATAGGAATCTGGATTTCAAACAACAAACACACTAGCCATTGTCTTACTGAATGGCAGTGCATGCCCAAAAGGGCTAAACAGTCTACTTGTGCTCCTATTTCATTTTTTTTCCCATGTTTGCAACACTGACAAAGGCACTTGCATAATAAATAACAGGGAAGCATGGTCATTCTGAAGAGACACAAAGCTTGTTTCTCCCATGGAGTCATTGTCGCTATCCTAGGATTGTGGTGCAGTGTTTTGCCTACACTTCTTGAGAGTAGCATGCAGAAATGATGTAATACATTATAAACCTTTGTCAATTATAAAACACTCACACAAAATGGCAGCAGTAAGAGATTCACATCAGCAATATAAGCTTCCATGGAAGTGGTCAATAATGTCACCATAGCTCTGCTGTGGTTGACTCTACTGCAATGCTTGTGGAATTGAACACTTTGGTCCATGAATGACAGTAAGAGCTCTATCATGTTCTTCGTGAAGCCACAGTAGAAATTGGGTCTGTAGTCTTTTCTATTTTTAACCACTGAATCCTACCTCACTGGCAGATAGGTCGATACATTTTACATTTCTAGATAAATACCCATCATTCTTCAGTAGCCTGGATCCTCAATGTCAGTATTATTATTCTCTACAGTAGAGCTGATGTGTGATCTTGGCCTTCCAAGAGCTGCCATTTCATTTGTTCTGCATACTAGTTTGTTGTGTGCAATACGGCAGTGTTTATTCCTTTTATTCTCAAACTAAATTTCTTTGATATCTTTAAAACCAATTTGTCATACACTATTGAAATGATTCCCTTGACTTTTTAGCATTTAATAAAGTACTTGTAACGAGCAGACTATTATAAATAAAAAGAAGCTAGATTCATTACATTTTACCTGGGCAGGCTTTAAAAAGAAATAAAAGAATCTAAATAAAAAATAAGCAGCTTCCAGATTTTATTATTACAAACTATGTAGAACTAAGGAAGAGCTTCTGCTAGGGGCCAAATTAAAAGCAGAAACAGAGGTAATAATGACTGGATTACTACTTGAGCAAGTGGGCATGGCGCACACAAGATCAGAGAGTTGAATGCTTGGCTCAAAAATTTCTGCAGGAAAATATCATGAAGCACTGACAACAGTACTGGGCAAAGAGGCAGTGGAGTGGTTGGAATAGAATTCACTTGAGCCATACTCGGACCAGGATCCCAGAGAATTATTTATCTAGAGCTCTAGTTATGCATGTGAATTAAAATTATTGGGACTTTAGATGAGAATAGGATTTAGAAAATTAATGAGCAAGGACAAGGCAATACACATGATGATAGCCAGACTGTAACAGGAGGGATTAAGTATACAAATACACATGAGCAAATAGGGTCAAAATAGCAAAAAATAGTCAGAAGTCAGAATGAATGGCATTCTTTCTGAATACATGCAGAACTCATAACAAGACAGATGATTTAGTAACACAAATAGAAATAAATTGGTATGGTATGATAACTGTTGCAGAGATAAGAACCGAATATTCAATGATATTTGATATTTCAGAAGTTAGAAAGAAAAGAAGGTGGGGTGGTGTTAGTAAGAGACAAGATCAGCATGGTAGTGAGAGATGATCAAGGTATAGAAACAGCTTGAGTTTAGATACAATATATCACATGAACAAAATCACTGGTTAGGTTCGATTATAGATCCCATATCGGTGGCAACATCGCAGGATCCAGCACATACTGAGAAATAGTTGAGAATAATTCTTTCTCTCTGGCATACTATCATCCACTCCTTTCTTTGCCTAATTGTAATTCTCTGAGCTCCAACTCCACCTGCCTGCATGTTCCTTTAGTGCCAACCGACCTCCACATACACCATCATTTCCGAGCTGCTATCAATCCTGAAGGAGGATTACTGGACTTGAAACATTAACTCTACTTTCTCTCCAAAGATGCTGCCATACCTGTTGAGCTTCTCCAGCAGTCTGCTCTTGTTTCAGCATCCACAATTCTATGTTTTATTTTGGTGGTCTAACTTGATGTTGGTTTTGCCTCCAGGTCTCTTTACCTCAGTAGCAATGCTTATGTTATTCCTAATAACTAGTCAAGGTTAACATGGTGGTGAAACATCTTTCAGATGGCTGCTACAGCCAACTATTACACACAATACAATCTAATATTTGACTATTTGGCTAGAAAACAAGAGCATGCTTCTTACAACATATCATACCTCAAATGATCCACAGCAAGAAAGCATAAATGGAACCATTTTACCCTCAGGTCACATGCTATGATGCAGTCATCATATTATCCACATATATTTAAAAGCTATACTGGCCACATGACATAAGACACAATCCCCCTCCTTTTACTAAAGATGCCTAGTCATCCCAAACTGATGTATGTGTAATAGGCACATGTCAATTTATTAATAATACAAATACATAAAGAGTGGAAAAAATTAGCTTGTAAAACTTCAATGCAATGCTTTGGAAGTTTGACATCTCATTCTGATCTGGTGATTGTATATCTGTCTGGAAAGGTCGGTTGTTATTTGTTGCAGTGGTTCAACAACTTGATTGTCTTGCTACTGGTTGCTGCCATTCAACACCACTGCACAATCACCTCCTTGGAGTGTTCTTCCTCACTCCCATTGTGTATGACTGGTATGTATATTGGTCTGAGCTAGCTTCTGTTCTTTCACAATGTAGCACATGATCAGTAATTTGTATTATTTGGATATTTAGAAACATTAGCTGGTATCTAAGTATTTGCATTTGTACTTCTAACAGACACATTCTACCCAAGAGATAGTAGGATCTGCAGATGCTGGAGAATCTGAGATAACAAGGTGTAGAGCTGGATGAACACAGCAGGCCAAGCAGCACCAGAGGAGCAGGAAGGCTGACGTTTCGGGCCTAGACCCTTCTTTCTGAAGAAGGGT
>NC_063341.1:31046696-31078706 GCF_021869965.1 Rhincodon typus | reverse complement strand
GACACCTCCTCCTACCGCCCCCTTGATCATGACCCCACCCCTGAGCATCAAACCATCATCTCCCAAACCATCCACAACCTCATCACCTCAGGTGACCTCCCATCCACGGCCTCCAACCTCATCGTTCCCCAGCCTCGCATTGCCCGCTTCTATCTCCTTCCCAAAATCCACAAACCTGAATGCCCTGGTCGACCCATTGTCTCGCCTGCTCCTGCCCCACCGAACTGATCTCCAACTATCTGGACTCCATCTTCTCCCCCTTGGTCCAGGAACTCCCTACCTATGTCCGTGACACCACCCACGCCCTCCACCTCCTCCAGAACTTCCAATTCCCCAGTCCCCAACACCTCATCTTTACCATGGATGTCCAGTCCCTCTACACCTGCATTCCCCATGCAGATGGCCTTAATGCCCTCCGCTTCTTCCTGTCCGCAGGCCCGACCAGTCCCCCTCCACTGATACCCTCATCCGCTTAGCCGAACTCGTCCTCACACTCAACAACTTCTCTTTCAATTCCTCCCTCTTCCTACAGACAAAGGGGGTGGCCATGGGTACCCGCATGGACCCAAGCTTTGCCTGCCTCTTTGTAGGTTACGTGGAACAATCCCTCTTCCGTACCTACACCGGCCCTAAACCCCACCTCTTCCTCCGTTACATTGATGACTGTATCGGTGCCGCCTCGTGCTCCCACGAGGAGCTCGAACAGTTCATCCACTTCACCAACACCTTCCACCCCAACCTTAAGTTTACCTGGACCATCTCTAACACCTCTCTCCCCTTCCTGGACCTCTCTGTCTCCATATCGGGCAACCACCTAGAAACCGATATTCATTTCAAGCCCACCGACTCCCACAGCTACCTAGAATACTCCTCCTCCCACCCACCTTCCTGCAAAAATGCTATCCCCTATTCTCAATTCCTTCGCCTCCGCCGCATCTGCTCCCAGGATGAGGCATTCCACTCCCGTACATCTCAGTTGTCCTCGTTTTTCAAGGACCGTAACATCCCCCCCTCGGTGGTCGAGAACGCCTTCAACCGTGTCTCCCACATCTCCCGTACCTCATCCCTCACACCCCGTCCACGCAATAACAACCAAAAAAGAATCCCCCTCGTCCTCACGTACCACCCCACCAACCTCCGGATCCAACGCATCATCCTCCGACACTTCCGCCATCTGCAATCCGACCCCACCACCAAAGACATCTTTCCCTCCCCACCCTTATCTGCTTTCCGGAGGGACAACTCTCTCCGTGACTCCCTTGTCCGCTCCACACTCCCCTCCAGCTCCACCACACCCGGCACTTTTCCCTGCAACCGCAGGAAGTGCTACACCTGCCCCCATACCTCCTCCCTCACCCCCATCCCAGGCCCCAAGAAGACTTTCCACATCAAGCAGATGTTCACCTGCACATCTGCCAATGTGGTATACTGCATCCGCTGTACCCGGTGTGGCTTCCTCTACATCGGGGAAACCAAGCGGAGGCTCGGGGACCGCTTTGCAGAACACCTACGCTCGGTTCGCAATAAACAACTGCACCTCCCAGTCGCGAACCATTTCAACTCCCCCTCCCATTCCTCAGACAACATGTCCATCCTGGGCCTCCTGCAGTGCCACAACGATGCCACCCGAAGTTTGCAGGAACAGCAACTCGTATTCCGCTTGGGAACCCTGCAGCCCACTGGTATCAATATGGATTTCACAAGTTTCAAAATCTCCCCTCCCCCTACCGCATCCCAAAACCAGTCCAGCTCGTCCCTGCCTCCCTAACCTGTTCTTCCTCCCACCTATTCCCTCCTCCCACCTCAAGCCGCACCTCCATCTCCTACCGACCAACCTCATCCCGCCCCCTTGACCTGTCCGTCCTCCCTGGACTGACCTATCCCCTTCCTAACTCCCTACCTACACTCACCTTTACTGGCTCCATCCCCGCCTCTTCGACCTGTTTGTTTCCTCTCCACCTCTCCTCTCCTCTATCCCTGTTCTATCCGCCTCCCACTCTCTCCCTATTTATTTCGGAACCCCCTTCCCCTCCCCCTTTTCTGATGAAGGGTCTCGGCCCGAAACGTCAGCCTCTCTGCTCCTATGATGCTGCTTGGCCTGCTGTGTTCATCCAGTCCTGCACCTTGTTGTCACAGTTATTGTGGTGTTAGTTTGCTGAACAATAAGCATTCCATCTCTGAGAACCAATATTCTCCATGCACTCTGAATAGATCTGTTAATACTTTTGCCCAAGCAATGGTCAGAAAATCATGTGGATGTAGAGGCTCTATCCATCCCTGGGGATGATGTGTGTATATATCAAATGTATTTGCAGGTCATTGAATATTCTGATTCATCCTTTGGCAACACACTGATTCATGTATTTGCCATCTTTTGCATTCAATACTCATGTGTCCTTGGCATAACATGGACATATTTTTGTCTCATGCTTATAATAAAGATTTCTTTGCCTTTGAAGATTACTTGTTCATCTCTATCTGGCCAAAATGCATAAATCTCCTTTGATAGTAATTTATTGCAATCTTCATAGTTGCTCATTTTTGGCAGTTGATGATAGCAACTATTTACACAGGCTTTTGCAAAAGTGCAACAAATCAATTTTACAAAGTCTTCAGTTGCTTAGTCTACAGAATCTCCATCTAGATAAGAGAAATATCTTGGGTGTTTGCACACTTCGGTAATCTGCTCAGCATGTCCAACATAGTAATTCTGATGTCTGGTTTATATCTCATTTCTAAAGTAATAAACTTGGAGATCATTGACTCATTGGATTGCAGCACATGTGGTCTGTTCCACCAGTGGGTGTGGCTTGAATCTCAAATTGTGCACAGTTGTATAGTGTGTTGACCCTGGCTCCTAAATTGATTTTATCTTTTAATTTTTTTCAATTTGCCTTTCCAGGACCACTAACGTTAATGGTTACAAAAGCTTCTGAATGGTTATTATTGTTGACGTGTGTGATATGAACAATCTGGAAAGCTTGGTCATCTTCTGAAATTTTTCTTTTGCTGGGCTGACTCTGAACTTCATCAACGCGCTTTCATTTGTCTAACTGCTTAATATTTTCTTCTGTTGTCAGACACAATCCATTTTGAGACATTGAAAGTTCCTCTCCAGAAAGTTACCCTTTGCTGCAGCATCATTTTTTCTTTACAAACTAATCAATAGATTCTAGGGATTGCAGACTGTATGATGTGTTGGAGTTTTTAAATCCTTAAGTTAATTCTGAGTTTGAGCTAGTCTTTGAGAAATTTCCAGATTTTTCTGGAACTTTGTCCGTAGAAAGACTGGATGTATTAATTCTGTAAAGCCCCTCCTTACCAATCGCAGGCAAAATTTTCAAAGCTCTCTTCTTGGATTCTCTATCACTTGATCTGCCAAACAAAAATGCATTTCTTGTTTGAACACCTGTAATTCAGTAAAATGGAAGCTTTCTCTTCCCGAGTTTGCTTGTATCACTCTTTCCCCAACCCACACCCCCTCTTTCGTGCTTCTGTTTTCTCTTTGTTGTTGGCCTTCCTTGATGCCTTTGGCTGTTGCTTTGACAGCTACAACTTTGTCATTTAGGAATGGAAGGTTTTGTTGCAGGATTCAGTCTGTAGGTGATGGTCATGTCAAATACGACGTAGTGCGATGGTATCACCAACGTGAAGAAAGAAAATAGCATAGCAAACTTAGCCAAGGTATGGACATAGGTAATCCTTCTAAATGTAGCAGATCACTTTTACAGCATTATTTCAGCTGTATTTTCTTTTAGGAAAGTTTTGGAGCTATGCCTTTAGGACTATATAACTAATATACACTTTAATTAGAACCACAGATGCTGGAATTTTTTTAAATGAAAGACAGAGAAAATCTGTAGTATATGATATGATTCACACTGCCAGACTGTCAAAGGTTGGAACTATGGACATGATTTTCACTGCTTGGCAACTTCAAGAGAAATGCCAGGAACAATACCAACCATTCTATGTGGCCTTCACTGATCTAACCAAGGCTCTTAACTCAGGTAATCAGGAAGTGCAATGAAAGACCCTGTCAAAGGCCAGCTGCCTAGAAAAATGCAATGTCCTTTATTTCCTCCAAAACAAGACATCGTTGATGGCTTTCACTGACAGTAATATGAGAGAATCGTTTGAGGTCAAGGCAAAAGTCAAGCAGGTGTGTGTCATTACATCTGCCCTTTCTCCATCATCTTCATCTTGTCAAGAACAAGCTTCTCACTGGTGTGGACATTGTCTACAGGAGGAACAGAAAGTTGAAATCCAAGCAGCAAATAATATCAACCTCACTCATGGAACTTTAGTAGGTGGATAACAACATCATCTCCATTCTCTTGGAACAGAATCTTCAAGCCTCGTTTAACACCTTCCCAAAAGTATACCAAGACAAAATGGTCTCAGTCTCAACCTCAAGAAGACTCAAATCCTTCTCAAATCTGTCCCAGGGCAAGTTTCAATCCATTCCTCCATTAAGATCAATGGAGAAATCTGGCAAAAGGTGAAGCATTTCCCCTAGTTGGGAAGCTACCTCTCATCTAAGGCTTAGGCATCTGAAGGTGATACCCTCCGCTGGTTTGCAGTATTGTGATCAATGTCAGCCTGATACTAAGATCCTTGTGTATATGGGAGTCATCCTTCCAATTTTACTAAATGGCTCCAAAACCCAGACTATGTATAGAGACCATCTCAAGGCCCTTGAGATGTACCATCAATGCTGTTTTACAGCTTACATAAAATCTGAATGCGGTTATGCAGAAATTAATGACAAAGTCTTACACAGGCACATATTAAAAATACAAAGAGTATGACCAAACATTTGGTTTCAGGACAGCTAGATAGATATGCACACCTCTTATAGGGCAAGGATAGCTGAAAAGGATTCAAGTTATTATCAAAACTAACTTGGATGGCAATTGGTAAAAGGCCAAATTAAAATATTTGCTTGCAATTTAATTCACAACAACAGAATAAATAGGCAAGTTGGAATTTTGTCTTAAATATATCATGCAAGTTTGGTCAACTGTTTAACAGTTTAAGATGGTTTGAATAAGCAAGATTATTACTTGACGGAATTAAGACGCAACTTTTGTCCATAATAAGATCTTCCCACCTTGCCTGAGCATACATTCATGCCACTATTTGGCATGTCAGAACCATCCTCCTACTAGTACACATGAAACTTTGTTTGCTACATATTTGCAGACGTATTTCCCTTTTGGGATTAACAGAAAATTACTAGAAGAATTAACAGCTGACCAACCACCTGTATGACCTCCCATGAACCCTCCTTCCATGGTTAACAAATCTTGGGGTAAGACTTCGTCCTGGTGCTTCCAAGTCAGAGATCTACCTGCTTAATGAGCCACAAAACTTCCTACATTGAAGTATTATAGGTGAATAACTGAAGACAGGTTAAATTATACCATTTTAAATTTGAGGACAAAGTTGTGATACAGTATTTAAAATAAACTAAACGGGGAACTTATTTGGAGTCTGCGGCAAGAATCATTATCTGATCACCTGGGTGCTGTGAATTTTAGAAACTCAAACTGGATGGAACTTCCACCTGTAGCTGAAAAGTGAATTGGGCAGTTAAGCTTCTATAAGCTTTGCATGGTCTGGAAAGAGAGATCATATCATTTGGAAAGTTTGAAAATAATGAAGGAATTTGATAGAGGGGAAGAGGTGCTTTTTGCTGTCTACTTTTTAGCTCAGTTTGTAATTTTTTTTAAAAAACAGGATAAATTGAAGCCCAGGATCAGGGGTCCAGCACAAAAGAGTGACACCACAGGTAAACCACACTGATTGCTGAGAGTTACTAATGTGACTATTACAGAGTAAAGGCAAGTAGGGGAAATATTTACAGGCTACAAACTAAAAGACTGGTACAGAACTTTAAATATCAAATTAAGAACTAAGTAATTAAAATAGTGATGTGGGCCAGGTTATGTGTTGTAACTGCATGATATGGGAGCTCGAGGACCCCAATGTGGTTCTTAGTGCCTACATCTGTGGCAAGTGTTGGTTGCTTGAACTAGTCCTGCTCAGAGTTGATGGGTTGGAGTCAGCTTCGGACACTGAGACATATCAGGGAGGGAGAGAGTTACCAGTGTTTCAGGAGGCAGTCATACCCCTTAGATTAACTACTTCAAATTTGGTCAGTGGTCAGGGACAGAAGAGTGTGACTCTGCTGGTGAGGCAGGTAGAGGGATCCAGTATGTAACGCTGTAGGACAGTCGGCCCTTGAGCTTGTCTAACAAGTGTGAGATTCTTGCCCCAGGTGAATGACAGTGGGGGCTGTAGGGAGGATGAGCACACCGACCATAGCACCATGGGACAGGGAGCCATTCAAGAGGGGAGAACAATAAAAGAGAAATGTAGTTACAGTTGGGGATAGCATAGGTAGGAGAATGGGCACTGTTCTCCAAGTCCAAGATCGAGAGTACCAAAGGCTGTGTTGCTTGCCTAGTGCTTGGGTTCAGGATCTCTCATCTGGGCTGCAGAGGAACTTGAAGTGGGAGGGATCCAGTTGTCGTGGTCCACGTAGGCACCACCGATATAGGTAAATGCAGAAAGAGGTTCTGCTGAGGGAATATGAGCAACTAAGGGCTAAATTTAAAAGCAGAACTAAAAAATGTAATCATCTCTGGATTACTAGCTCAGCCAGGAGCAAATTGGCAACAAGATTGAAGAAAACGCAAGGCTCTAAGATTGGTGTCAGAGAAATGGGTTTGAATTCATGGGACATTGGTAAGAGTTCTGGAGAAGGGTGGAGCTGTTCTGATAAAATGGGCTTCAACTGAATCATACTTGGACCACAATCCTGACCAATCATAGAACTAGGATTGTGGATATGGCTTTAAACCATGGAAAAAGTTTGGGGAGGGGGCCTCAGCAGAGGTTAGAGTTTCCGGAACAAGTACGTGGAGAGAGCGTGTACCTTCCAGTACAACGACTAAAGGGGACAACTATGAGAAGGGGGGCAATCAATTCAAGACTAAGGATTCTGTACTTAACTGCATGCAGATACAAAGCAAAAGAAATAGGCAGATGCGATGTTGTAGGAATCACATGAGACATGGCTGCAAGGGGATCAGGGCTGGGAACTAAATATCTAAGGATACACATCCTATCCAAAGAACAGGCAGATGGGCAGAGGGGAGGGATTGCCTTGTAAATTTGAAAAAAAGAGAGAAATTAAATCAATAGCAGGAACTGATAGTCATAGAGTTATACACCGCAGAAATAGACCCTTCAGTCTAACTCTTCTACATCAACCAGATATCCTAAACTGTTCTGGTCCCATTTGCTAGTATTTGGCCCATATCCCTCTAAACCCTTCCTATTCATGGACCCATTTGGATGCCTTTTAAATATTATAATTGTACTAGCCTCCACCACTTCCTCTGGAAGTTCGTTCCATACATGCCCCAACCTGTGTGTGAAAAAAATTGCCCCTCAGGTTCCTTTTAAAAATCTTGAACCTCTAGTTTTGGACTCTGCTACCCTAGGAAAAAGGCCTTGCCTATTCACCTTATCCATGCCCCTCATGGTTTTATAAACCTCTATGAAGGTCACCCCTCACATTGCAATGCTCCAGGGAATAAAACCCCAGACTGTTCAACATTTCCCTATAGCTTAAACCCTCCAATCCTGGCAACTTAATTGTAAGTCTTTTCCGCACTCTTTCAAGTTTCACAACATTTTTCCTATGGCAGGGAGACCAGAATTGAATGCAGTATTTCAAAACTAGCCTCAGCAACGTCCTGTACAACTGAAACATGATGTCCCAACTCCTATACTAAGTGGTCTGAGCAATGAAGGTAAGTGCGTCAAACATCACCTTCACCACCCTGTCTGCCTGCGAATCCACTTTCAAGATATAGTGTCGGAAGGCATAGAATCTGTGTGGGTAGAGCTAAGGAACTGCAAAAAGGAAAAAAAAAAACACCCAACGGGAATTGTACGAATGCCTTAGCAGTTGACAAGATGTGGGGAAGAAAATAATTCAGGAAATAAGTATGTGGGACTTCAGTATACAGGCGGACTGGGAAAATCAGGTTGGTGGTGGATATCAAGAAAAGGTGGCACAGTGACTCAGTGGTTAGCACTGCTACCTCAGTGCCAGGGACACTGGTTTGATTGCATCCTCAAAAGACTGTGTGTGGAGTTTGCACATTCCCCCCATGTCGGCATGGGTTTCCTCCGGGTGCTTCAGTTTCCTCCCACAGTCCAAAGATGTGCAGAATAGGTGGATCGGCCATGGCAAAAATACCATGCAGGGATAGGATGGGGAGGTGGGTCTGGGTGGGATGCTCTTCAGGAGGGTTGGTTCAGTCTTGATGGGGCGAATGACCTTTTTCTGCACTGTAAGGATTCTACCATTCTGTGAAAAAGGAATTCATTGAATGTCTATAAGATTTTTTTTGGAGCAGCAAGAGAGCACGAGAGCGAGACAGCCCAACAGGGAGCAGGCAATTCTGAATTTGGCGATGTGTAATGAGGTCAGACTTGATCAGGAAGCTTAAAGGTGAAGGAACCCCTTCGGGGATACTGGCTATATGAGAGAATCACCTCCAGCTTGAGGGGCAGAAGCTGGAATCAGATCTAACGGTATTACAATTGTATAAAAGGAACTACAAAAGACACAAGGGTGAAGCAGGCACTTTAATCATCCTTATGCTGATTTAGTACCAACTCATGCCAATCCAAGTGACCTCCTCCACTCTTTGCCCTTACCCACAGCCATTACATCCAGTATCCACAATGTGTTCCGAAAATACAAGGAAAATATTCAAACAGTAGGAGAAAGGAAAGGGAAATTCATAAGACTGGTCTCTAATATTAGAGGAATGATATGAGGAAGGAATGGAGAAATCTAATTTTTGCAGTCTGAGGTGATGGAGATCAGATTTATAGATATACAGGACAGTATGTGGTTTTAAACAGATAGCACAGTCACAGGGGGTGTGGAGATTAAATTGAAATTGAAATTGATTGTTCTTCCAATTAGTGCTGATACAGTGCTTTATTTATTCCCTTTTACTCCAACTTCTTATTGTAGATAGGCAAAGGATGGTTTTTGAATCCCAATGTTTTGAAAAACAGCCACAACAAAAAGTCTTCGAAGATAAAATCACTAATAAGGTTTATTAAAGCAATAAAATGTGAGGGAATTGATTCACTATTCCAGCCTTGCACACAAGAAGTCAGGAAATTAAGGAGGACAGGACAGAAGAGAAATAGATTATACATTACAAGTTTTGGTAAAACTACAAATATTAAAGATTAGTTCACAGAAGTTACAACTTCCTAGATGCCAGTGTCAAATAATAGCTTCCTTGGTAAGTTGGGCCCTGTAGCTTCCCTTCTGTAGGCGTCTTTCAAGTCAGCAACTTGGAGGAAGTGATGGAGTGTCTGAGACAGGCTGCAAAGTCTGCCTGGACTTATGTTCTCCACTGGAAGGTCAAACAGCAACTGACCTTGATTCCCAGGATTGTGTATTTAAACATTTCAATGATGCGATAAAGACAGGCATTTCAGGTGCTCATAGCTCATCTCAGTGGGCCAATTGGAGGGTCATTAACCTAACAGTCTAGCTTAACCTCATCCATTAGAGTAGCCATTGTGAGGTGACGATGTAACCAGAAAAGCATTAGTGCCCATTTTATTATAATAAGTCTCGGCATTTTCCTTTGAGCAGAGGTGACCGGAAGCAGATGGCTCGTCTCCTAACCCTTTATATCGACTATAACTGTCATGTTTCTACAATGTATGGCGTTCAGAATTCTCTAGAAAGGTGATCAGGTAATCAGTCTCAGTTGTTTTATGATACCAGCTGGACTGTCAATTTTTAAAAGAAACAAATTTAAACACAAAAATTATAGAATGGAACACAGTTTATTTTGAGATTTCTTTTTTATGCCCTCTGGCCACGACACAGCTATAAAATAGCAAACAGTATATAAATTGTAAATCCCCAAAAAAAATTTAAATTCCAAAAAAGGACAAACAGCTATAGATTCAAATTAATAAAAAGAAAATTGCATACTTTCTGATATAATAGGAAGTTTAAGAAAATGATCAATATATGGATTGGTTTCCTTGACAAGTAGTTTAGGCAGAAATCCTAGAACCTAAATTGATACTGCAATGGTGAGACAGACTTAAAAGGTTTACATAGAAACGTTGAATATAGGAGCAGGAGTAGACCATTCAATCCTTCGAGCCTGCTCCAGCATTCATTATGATCTTGGCTGATCACCCAACTCAATAGCCTGCTCCCGCTTTTCCACCACATCTTTTGATCCCTTTAGCCCCAAGTGCTATACCCAACCCCTTCTTGAAATGATACAACGTTTTGGCCTCAACTGCTTTCTAGGATAGTGAGTTCCACAGGCTTACCACTCTTGGTGAAAAAATTCCTCTTCAAAGCAGTCCTAAATGCTTACCCCACATCCTTAGACTGTGACCCTTGCATCTGGAATCCCCATCATTAGGAGCATCCTTCCTGCATTTACCCCAAGTCCTGTTGGAATTTTATAGCCTATGAAAACCCCATCATTCTTCTGAACTCCAGTGAGTATAATCCTAACTGATTCAATTTCTCCTCAAACATCATTCCTGCCATCCCAGCAATCAGTCTGGTTTGTCCGTGTGATGAATTAAGCTTTGTTAAATGAGCATCCATGATCAGTAATGATCTTGGCATTTTATACGCAAGAATTTATAATTTTCCTGTTTTTTCCTCTTTTCCCTCTTTAATGACACAGACATACATGATTTGGCAAACTGTCATTATAGTTATTTAAACTGATAGATGTTATGATCTGTATCTTACATCAAAATTTTTTTCTTCTCCCTTAATATGTTGAGCCACCACCTCTGATCACTGGCTGTAAAAGTGATCGGCCTACTCTCAGATCAATAATATTGCTATCAGTGGTTTGGAAGGCTCCACAATAGCAGCCAGCACACAAAATTACCCAGACTATGTATATTGTGCAGTATGTCTCCATCAGCAACTGATCAAAACTTCGTTCTTCCTTTTCATAGAATTTTGTGTTGATGCTCCAAGAAATAGGACCAAAGTAAAACAAAGAACTGCAGGTGACAGAGATCTGAAACAAAAACAGAAATTTCTGGTGAAACTCTGAGGAGAAAGCAGAGTTGACATCTTGAGTCTGGTGACATTTCATCAGAACTGATTAACGTTAACTCTGCTTTCTTCCCACTGATGCTGCCAGGCCTGCTGGGTTTCACCAGCAATTTCTGTTTTTATTGCAAATAGCACCAAAGTGCTGACAACAGCTCTCAATTTCAAAATTGATGTCACAAAATAATTGCAACAAAAATCAGGTTTGAATTCATATTGTGTATTTTATCATAATTTTAACAGAGACATTAACTCAGAAATATTGTGCTAAATGTTTATATTCCACATTAAATTTAATGCGGAAGGTTAAGAAAAAATTTAATGCTTATAACACTTTGAATGCATGAATGGTCTAGCGTAAGCATGCAGAATTCTAGCATGAAAGCATTTACTTTGTCAAAAGGTCATGACTGACAACATTTCATACTCAAACTTCAGAGGACAATTTTATTAATGAGTCTCTGCTGGGTTCAATAAATATTTAAGCACAGTTAAGTAGAATTTTACAGCACAGAAAAAAGCCATTTACTCAACTTGTCTTTTGTACTTTTTATTCTCCATACAAACACGTTTCCACCTGACGTTATCTAATACTACCAGTATATCTTTATTTCTTACTCAAGTACTTTAGGGATTCTTTTAACTCAGTTATCTAACCAGCTGATTTGTAACGCAAAGTGATACCAATAGATTGCGTTTAATTCCCACAGCCAGCTGAGATTATCATGAAGGATTCTCCTTCTCAAACTCTCCCCTTACCTGAAGCATGATGACCTGAAGCAAGATTAAACGACTATTAGTTCTCTCTCTTTAATGAGAGCAGTCCAAACGGTCTGGTAAGACAATGTTGACTATCTTTTTCACAAGTCGATTTTCCTTTTAATTCTTAGTTTATTTGAATGTCTCAAAGACTGAGTTCTGTTGTGGTCTTGTTGGCTGTCTAAAGGGCTAAGTGTGGAATCAGAATTAGGTCATTTGGCCTATCGAGTTTGCTCTGCCATTCAATGATGGCTGAAATGTTTCTCAAACCCATTCTCTTGCCTTCTCAATCAAGAACCTATTGCTATCTTAAAGACACTCAAGGACTTGGCCTCCACAGCCTTTGCAGCAATGAGTTCCACAGATTATTTACCCTCTGGCTGAAGAGATTTCTCTTCTTCCCAGTTTAAAGGGACATCTCCTTCACGGAGGTTGTGCCATCAAATCCTAGTCTCTCCTGCTAGTGGAAACATCTTCTCCGCATCCATTCTACTTACGCCTCTGTGTTCTAAGTTTCAATCAGATTCCACCACCCCCCATCCTGTCCTTCTAAACTCCAAGTACATATACAAAGTACTCAGCCACTCATGACAAGCTCTTCATTCCTTGGGACCCCTTTCAAGGCCAGCACACCCTTCCTCAGATATGGTGCCCAAAACTGCTCACAATATTCCAATGCAGTCTGACCAATACCTTATACAGCTTCAATAGTACATCTCTGCTCTTGTATTCTAGCCCTCTAAAAATGAATGCTAACATTGCATTTGCTTTCCTAACTGCCAAGTGAACCTGCAGGTTAACCTTACGAGACATCCTGAACTAAAACTCCCAAGTCCCTTTGCTTCAGATTTCCAAAGCTTTTTGCCATTTAGTTAAGAAAATACCAGAAAACAATACTGCTGGAATTGATGCGTATTTCCACCGTTTATGACAGTTTATTGCAGTTTCACTGAGTGAGATTTTTATTTAGTGTCAAACTCAAGGCAATTGTAGTCTTCAGCCTTGAACCTCTGCCACCATGAAATCACTTCAGTTATGTCCTTACATAGTGCACACTGAAGATATTTAACCAAACCATATCCTAAGAAATAAAAATAAATCTTTTAAATGCAATGCTATTCCTGGCCCCAAGCCAGCGGTTAAAATAATAAATTTGAAATGAAGTCTTGTTTATACCAATGTAAAAAGTAGTAACAGAAAAAGTCTGATGGTCCTGTATAAACTTATCATCCGGTTGTCAAAACCCCCTCAGACTTGCAATATTTGGAATAAAATACTTTAATGCTGTAGTACAATTGTCATCATCTCTCCTTTCAAAATTTTTATTTAGTTGTTTCTGAAGTGACCTTTGTTCTTACGCCTAATCTTCAAAATGTGGTAGGTGGATGGTTAGAGGAGAGAATAATCATTGGGAAGCATCACATAGTTCAGAGTTGTTGCCTTAAAAGATGGAACTGGAACAAACTTAAGAACCTATGTATCCTCTAAACCACAGAAAGCAAGACAAGTTCTGTATGTGAAAATGACAAACTTGAAAACAATGGCACAGGCTTTCCAATCAGTGTTGAAAACTCTATTCCAGCAAAAAACATACACCCTTATCAGTACTACCCTCAAAACCTCCTGCACAGGAGCCTCCTTTAAGTAAATAAGGGTGCTGCTAAGAAAGTGAAGGAGCTGTTTTCAGCTCAAGTCACGGGTGGGGGTTGTCAGTTCCAAGGAGGAGAGGATGTTGGAGCATCTGGTCAGGTTGGGGTAGGTGGTGTTTGATTGGGAGGTGGGGTATCAAATCCATTAGTGTCAAGTCAGGATATGGGAAGGATATTGGGGTGGAGGTGGGAGACAGAGAGCGCGAGAGAGAGAGAGAGCGCGAGAGAGAGAGAGCGCGAGAGAGAGAGAGCGCGAGAGAGAGAGAGCGCGAGAGAGAGAGAGAGCGCGAGAGAGAGAGAGAGAGAGAGAGAGAGCGCGAGTGTGAGAACGGGGTGTCTGGGGAGTCAGGGATTTAATTTAATAGTTACGCAGGAGCTAGAGTAGGTTTTCAACCCTTTAACTTTTTCTGGGTAACTACTAAGCTTACATGAAGCATAGAACATAGAACAGTACAGCACAGTACAGGCCCTTCGGCCCACGATGCTGTGCCGAACTTTTACCCTAAATCTAAGGTCTATCTAACCTCCACCCCTACCTTATACTATCATCCATATACCTAATAGCCGCTTAAAAGCCCCTAAATGAGGCCAACTCCACTACCCCCTCCGGCAATGCATTCCACGCCCCGACCACTCTGAGTAAAGAACCTACCTATGACGTCTCCCCTATATCTATCTCCACTCACTTTAAAACTATGGCCCCTCGTAATAGCTACCTCCACCCGAGGAAAATGTCTCGAGATGTTCCCTCTATCCATACCTCTGATCATGATTGGAACCCTCCAAGAACTCCAACTCCAAGCGTCTTTTGCTCTTGGTTTTAGGCCATCAGGTAATTGCCCCAAGGAAATTTTAAACATCCCAAGCAGTTCCTGCACAGTCACTTGCATCAGGATTTCTGCATGGTCCCATTGTCTAACTCCTGTCTGTCTACGCAGCAGAAATAATTATTTGGCCATCAGAATTTCTGAGCCATTATCTAATATTACAGAAAATGGCAGGCAATGCAAGACACAAAATGTTGGTAAGACAAAATGAATGCATGAACCAAATTGCCAATTTAAAAAATTATTCTCCAGCTAGCATCACCAGCCCATACCACAGAAAGGCAGGACAGAATTTTTCTTCTGCAACACCAACAATTCCTAATTCCACAAATGGTCCTATTGCCCATCCTACAAGTTTTAATTATCCTGATTCCTGAAAAATAAGCTTGGAAACAGTCTGCATAAAAGCCCTGCCTCATCAAAAGATGCATTGCCATTGCAACAAGGCAGGAAACCTAAATTTATGTTACTCTATGGCAAGTTTTCCAACAGAATTTCCTAAAAGCCTTTTTGGCTGAAGACAACTACCAGAGTAGATTATTTTTAAAGTTTTAGCAAGCATTAAGGTACATAGTGTAATTTATCAAAGGAATTTATATCAGATAGAATCATGCAATTAGTCAATTTGGGATGTATATTTAAAAAACATAATTCCTTCTTTGGTAACTTGCATTACTTGTAAATAGGGTACAACTAAAAATGAGGTGACAAGTTAATTTAACATGTGGATACCAAGGAAAATAAGACAATGAAAATAACCCAATCTAACAGACAAACAACTTTATAAGTTAGGAATTATGTAGAAAAGTTATATGGGTGAATACATTATAAACCATGACAATACATAATCCCAGTTCAGGGGCATCAGTAAAAAAGATTATGCCATAGAAAGTGGCAGTTTCCTGCCTTTCCTGTCCTGCTTGCCACTTCCCTTCCTGACACTCTTGCTCACTGCCCTTCTTGGTCTTCACTTCCCATCTTCCCACATGCCACCACCACCACCCCCACCCACCCAACCTCACTCTTTGCTTGCTTCCCAGATGGTCACACATGCCACATATATCCTGCAACTCCCACTCACTACTCTTTCTCTCCCAGTCACAACTCGTCTCGCTCCCTTGTTTACTTCCTTTCTCTTCCTTCCCTTTTCCTAAGCTCTTACTCACAGCGAAGACTCAGAAGAGTTGTGGCAAGTGTGTGGCTCAGGAAAGTGGGTATATGGACAGTGAGCAACAGGGATATTGAGCGGAGGCTCAGGGAGGGAGAGGGCACAAAAAGGTAGTTTGGGAGAATGAGGCCTTGAACAGGAACATTTGGGAGGGAAATGTCAAGAAAGAAGTGTCAGAGGGAAATGGCAGCTGGTGTTGTGCGGGAACTGCACATAAAAGAAAATGGAGACAGAGCTACTTTGGTTATGTCCCTAATCTACAAAACTGCATTGATACAAAAATCGGCTATTATAAATAGACTATTAGAACATGCTTTAAACAAAGGACATCTGGAGTTGAGACAATCCTTTTCTACCCTACATCTGTGACTGTTGATACTTTCTGTTGAAAAGAAATCTGTCCTTTTCTCTCCCCAAAATACTTCTGAAACAGAACTCTGTACTGAGGAAAATAATCTTCATACATGACTCTGATTTATCCCAATAAAGTATTGAAAACTTTTGAAGTGAGACCTAAACTGAAATGGTTTCCTATTAAATCACATAAACAAATGTTTGTGTTCATATTAGGATAGGAAAACTAATAACAGATATCCATGTTGCTGAAAAGACCTTTCTCCCTAGAATTAAACAAAACTGATATTTGTGGTGTATCTGCAATGTCTGCTACACTGAGTCTCCTCAACTAAGGGTGATACCAGGGAAACCACCCAAATTCAAGACCTAGGCAGTTTGAGAAAACATGATTGGAGCCATGTCAAATATGGAAAATTAAGTGCATGGGTGAATTTAATTATCCCCTCACATTATTGCACTTTTCATATCCAGTTTTATACATTTTGCAATCCTTCATTGAGATACTAAACTGATAGCTAACAAGATTTTTCTTACTGAGTGCTTATCACTTGTTCATTTATTTTGCTAGGTTTTGATGAGTGTTTTCAACTGGTTGTGTTCATTTTTGTTAGATCTGTACTTTAATGCTATCCCATATCTGATAGGTAGCTTACCTGCCTCTGCAGTGTGACTGGTTATCTTGTAATGAATTTGTAATATTAACAGATTAGGTACAAGTTACAACTGAGCTTTAGAAACAGTGGAACATCAGAACTAATATCCATGGTAGAACTTTGGAAGAGCAAGAGATAGTATCCTTATACAAGAAGCACAACAAGTTAATAGGAAAGCGGCATGCAATTAGACAGGACACTACTGTGTTGACTTTTATTGCGAGGTTTTTAAAGAGTACAGGAATAGAACAGCCTTGTTGCAATTGTACAGGTCTATGTTGATACCACAACTGAAGAAGGGTCTAGGCCCGAAACGTCAGCCTTCCTGCTCCTCTGATGCTGCTTGGCCTGCTGTGTTCATCCAGCTCTACACCTTGTTATCTCTGAGGAACTCTGTAGTTCCTATCTTCCTACCGAAGGGAGGATATTCTTGCCTTAGAGGTTATGCAAAGAATGTTCACTCTGTTGTGGTGATAAGGTTGACCTATGGAAAGAGATTGAATCAAATGGCTTGTACTTTCCTCGAGATCAGAAAAATTAAGTGAACCCATTGAAACATAAGATTCTGAGAGACCTTGACAAAATAGATGCTGAGAAGTTGTTTTCTCTGTCTAGAGAGTCGAGAGCTAATCAGTACATAATTTCCAGTGAAGGGAGTGACCATTCAGACAAAAAACGGTATTCTTTATTTAATGGCCCAGCCTCAACAGTCCTCTGCGGTAAAGAATTGTACAAATCCACTACCCGCAGAAGAAATTCCTCCTCATCTGTCTTAAATGGCGAACCCTTTACTACGAGCCCTCTGGTCCTAGACTTTCCCACAAGGGGAAATCACCTTTGCTCATCTGCCTGTCAAGTCCCCTAAGAATCTTGTATGCTTCAATAAAGTCACCTCTCATTCCACTAACTCCTAATGAGTACAGGACCAATGTATTCAAGCTGTCCTCATAAGACGTTCCCTCCATACCCGGGATCAACCTCGTACTCTCTGGACTGCCTCTAACGCCAGTATACTTTTCCTTAGATAAAAGGGAACAAAAAAACAGTTCACAGAATTCCAGGTGCGATCATCTAGGGTCTTGTATAGTTTTAGTAAGACATCCCTACTTTTATACTCCATTCCCTCTGGAATAAAAAAGGTCAACATTCCATTCGCCTTCCCTATTACCTGCAGAACTTATATGCTAGCCTTTTGTGATTTGTGCACAAGGTCACCCAGTTTCCTCAATACTGTAGCTTTCTGCCATCTTTCTCCACTTAAAAAAAAAAATCAGCTCTTCTTCTTCATGCCAAAATGCATAATCTCACATATTCCCATATTATTTTCTATCGGCCAAGTTTTTGTCTACTCATTTGTTCATATCCAATTGCAGATTTTGAGACAGAACAACAATGGCAACCCTATGTCAAAGAGAAGCTGCATAGCTGCTAAAGTGACTTGTCCCGCAAAACTACAGGGGAAGTGATGGCACAGTGGTAATGTCACTGGACTGGAGTCTAGAGTGACAGACTAATATTTTGGGGATATGCGTTTGAATCCCACCATAGCAAAGGGCGAGATTCAGTAAGCAAAATTTTAAATTCAACTAGGACCATGTTTAATGACAGCAATGTAACTATTGTTGATAATTATACCTAGTTAACTTTTAATTGATATATGTCACATAAGGAAATAAATGGATATTGAGTCAAAGGAGGAAACCGTTGAAAGACTGAACAAAATCTTGGTCAAATAAGATTTTAAAGAGCAGAGGGAGATAGAGAGAAAGGTTTAGCAAGGGAATTCCGGAGTGTATAATCCATATAGCTAATATCAGTTTCCATTGCAGGGGAGTGATAAAGTCTAATAACATCCCAATAATCATAAAAAGGTAGGAGGAAAGAGAAATGTAGTTAGACATAGAATTAGACGAGTAGCAAAGGAAGCAAATTCTGGAGTGGCTCCAATATTAATTCTGGAGATGTTTACAGTGTACATAAATTACTTGAAATGGAGAACAGAAAAAAAAACTCTGCAAACAAGAGTGAAGAAGCTGGTCAAAAACAGAAAGACCTGAATCAATTAGAAATCTGGGTTTATGGGCAGATGTTACAGGACTGAATAGGAAAAATAAAATGTTGCAATTTGAAAATATATTGCTGTTCCTTCATGGTTGCTAGAACTCCCTTCCTAACTGAACTGTGGCTGTCTCTACACCCCAAGGACTGCAGCAATTCGTGAAAGTAGCTCACTACTACCTTTTCCAGGGCAGAGGGGATCGGCAATTAATGCTGGCCTAGCCAGTGACACCAATATCCCAAGAACACTTTTTAAATATTCCTGTTATTTCCCAAGAAACAACATAGGAGCCACATAGTGGACGGATTATTGAAACTCTTAACAAAAGGGTGATATATCTAGAATGTTAACAATTCTCAAAGCGATTATTGCTTTGTACAAAGGGTTCATCATAATCTCATCTGGGGTAATGTACATCATTCCAGTCATTGTATCTTAGGAAGATATCCAGGCATTGGCAAATGTTAGCTAGCTGCAAATAATAACCAAATCAATAACTAGGATTAACTGAGCTATGACATAAGCTTTAAAAAGTGTAACTGTTTACACTGGAGGATTAACATGATCTGTGTGAAGTTTTGAAAATCTAACAGTATAAACATAATATTTGTTAATTTCCCTTGATATCAAATTCCACTACCATAGCTTTGGCAGTGCAAAAATTATTCCCCTCTCTTGGGACAAGAACCTTAACATGGGCTTAAGTTTGAGTGAAGCAGTTGGAGACAAAGTGAAGTCAGGACACTTCCATAAATTAGTCCAAAAGTCATGCCAATATTTGTACAATTTCAGGGCCCATCAAGAAAGAGGGCCTTTAATTTGAAATCCCTCCTATGTCAGCTTCAGTGTATGATCTGCTTTCCCCGGTTGATTGAGGAACTGGACATTGAATGCTCAGTTAAAGCGATCTGATAAAGACCACGGGTCATTTCACAGATGAGGTAGCTTACAAGGATGGCTGTTGGGAGACGAGGTCTACTGTCTGTAGCCATGCCTGATGACTCTAATATGCAACACCTGACGGAGGCCAACATGGATGCAATGCAGCCCATCCTTGCACCAGGGCCATCACAAAGTGGACATCAAGCATTCTGAAGATGAGAAGTTCCAATGCTCGGATTGGTCTGAGGCAGGCTTGTCGTACAGACAGAATGTGCTGCATAACCCTTGCATGCTGAGAGACCTCACACTGGAACGGGATGTGATGGATGCTGAAGAGTTGGGGGAGCAGCAGCAGTCATCCACAAAGAAATGAGGATATGGACACCTTCAATACGAAAGTGCAGTGTCAGAATGCATCAGGCCTGACACAACATAACCAATAACTCTGAGTTGGACGAGGTAATCATTCACTGACTGCATGTTTGTTTTGTTCAAAGGGCAGGCAGCTCCATTTCATTCCCAGAAGAAAATGCATTTTTTGATTTTTTTTTTAATTTTTTGGTTGATCAATGCAAGTCAAGGCTTTACAACATATGATGTTCTCACGCTGAACACTGACAAGACCTTATATTGTGATGGGCATTAGGGGAAGAGTAGCATTCTTTCAAACAGGGTTCCAACATAGTATGGTAATAAGGACAGGTAGCTGCTGTGACTCCATTCTTGCAGCTACAGTTACTATGACAACAAATTCAAGCAGACACAATGATGTAAAATAGCAATACATTTACAACTATGGGAGTCTATTTGCAATGAATTGTCATCCATGCCACCCATGTGCCCTCAAGTTTTTGTTTTTCATTTCTCTCCCACCTTATGTTCTGGAAATGGCATTTCCTGGCAGACAATGTTTGACCTGGTGCACAGCTGGGCGTTAAATATGGCATTAGCAGAATGAACCCCAATCGGTCTCAGCTGTGTCAGGTATTTCTGCTGCAGGTGAGTGTACAGTGCCCTACGAGCATGGTGCGTACATAATGAAGTTAGATAATGAGCTCATGTTGAGGAAACCCTCCATGAAACTTCCTGAAATTTATACTTAGATAATTTTTGGGTGTACTCGCCTCCTAAATCTTATAGCATAATTGTGCTGGCTACTTAGTGATGTGGATTTCTTCTTTAAACGTTAAACAATCTCCAACAGGATCAGAATATAATAAGCAAACTGCTAACTAACCTTATTTAGACTCTGGAATATAGCTGTGCTCAAACTGATTGCTACATTTGTTAACATAACCATGAAATACACTGAAAAATAGAAGTCAGTTACTATAATCTAATTTGGAACATCTATGTTTCATCGAAGGAGCAATATACAATCATATTGTTTATTTTCTTACATTCATTGCAATTATATTCCCCAACATAGAACAATACATAGAAGCTTTGTATGTTGAACCACCTCTGGATCTGCAAGGGAAGATCTCATTCGGTCACATGCAATTCAAATGTAAACTTGTCAGGATTCACTGAGATTGGTTGCCAGTAAAGCCCATTTTTAGCTGGCATCCCAAGCTGCTATTCCTAGTCCTGACAGTTTTGCATTTGAATTGTTGTTGGACAACAGGATCATGGTGTCATCTTCAAAGCTTCCAGCAGATTGGAACACAAGCATCTGGAAGCCAGCCCTTCAGTGATGACTTGCAGGGAAGATTCGCAGCAAGACCTATAGAGGAAGATGTGCAGTGACTCAAGATGACCCAGGAGAAGATCCGCCCCGACTAGCAAGACTCAACTTTGCGGAAGAGAGCCAGCCCTACAACAAGAAAGAAGGCGATTTCTGGCCTAGCTCAAACATGTGCATCGGTGCAGGTAATATCCTTTCTCAGACAGATAGAGCTACATAGAGAATAAATATTATAGGAATTTGGAAAATGCTCACATTATTTTTTAAATGAGGAACATTTTGTTAATAAAACCAGGTTGAACTGCAAATCAAATTCTGTGTCCCTTTGTCTGCCTCATCAACAACACACTTGGGTAAAGTGTTTTTAATACATAAACTGGTCAGTGTCCAAAGCACAGAAAACAAGGTAAACAGGAAAACAAATCACAATTATAAATTCAAAAAAAAAAGGTAACAAAAACAGATTAGGAAACAGAATTCAGTAAAACCCTTCAATCAAACTCAAGAACTTGGCAATGGAAGAAAAGATGAATAAATCTGTTAAGTGGTATTGACTTCTTTCCTCTAAATTATTTCTAAAGTTTTAAATTACGTTTCAACTAAAATTAACCTTTAACTGTGAGGCAAAGTTAACATCTTGAGTCCAAGGACTCACCTTCACGCTCAAAGAGTAGTCCTTGGACTCAAATGTTAACTGTGTTTTTCTCTCTCGACTGATGTTGCCAGACCTGCTGAGTTTCTCCAAATCTACTTTTATGTCAGATTTTCAACTTCTGCAGTATTTTGCTTTTGTATAAATCCTTGGCAATCTTTAATATCTAGAAATCTACTGATATCTCTCAAATATATTCAATGACAGCCTTCACACCTCAGTGCAAAAAATTCTAAAGATTCACCAATTTCAAAATGGAAAAAAAAATTCTCCTAAATGGCTTATTAATTTCTGTGAAGAATCTCCAGTTCTAGAACCCTCAGCCATGCTCCTGCTCATACCATATCTAATCTCAAAATTGTTACAGTGCAAATGGAGTCTGTTCAAGCCCTGCAAGAATTTTGAACTGACCACTTCTCATTCTTCTAAACTCAAGAGAATATAGACGCAGTCTCTTCAATCTTTCAGTTCAGTGAACATATAATGGGCATAGTTCATAAAATTTCTCAGAGGTATCCACATTTCTTTGAATTCAATACATTTTTTTGTTTAGATTCTGGGTATGATGTTTATGATTGTATAGACCAAATTTTATGCAGTAGTCTAACATCAATTTATGTTAGTCAAATGTGTAGACACACATGCTGGACTTTAGGCCGCACAAATTTTGCAATACCCCTACGAGAACATTTTTCTTTTTTTCCTATTCATTTGTGGGATGTGGGCATCCCTAGTAGCCCTTGAGAAAGTGGTGGTGAGCTGCCTTCTTGAACTGCTCAGTCCTCCTGCTGTGGGTTGACAGGGAGGGAATGCCAGGATTTTGACACAGCAACAGTGAAGATATATTTCCAAGTCAGGATGGTGAATGACTTGGTGGGGAACTTGGAGGTAATGGTGTTCCCACATGTCTGATGCCCTTGTCCTTCTAGATGGAAGTGGTCGTGGGTTTGGATCTTTGGTGAATTTCTGCAGTGCATCTTGTAGATGGTACACACTGCTGCTACGGAGTGTCAGTGGTGGAGGGATTGAATGCTTGTGGATGTAGGGTCAATCAAGTGCGCTGCTTTTTCCTGGATGGTGTCAAGATTTGTGTGTTGTTGGGGCTGTACTCATCCAGGCAAGTGGGGAGTATTCCATCTCACTCCTGACTTGTGCCTTGTAGATGGTGGACAGGCTTTCAGGAGTCAGGAGGTGAGTTACCCGCCGCAGAATTCCCAGCTTCTAGCCACTCTGTTAATGTGGTGAGTCCAGTTGAGTTTCTGGTCAATAGTAACCCCTAGGATGTTGATGGGGAGGGGGGGTGGGATTCAGTGATGGTAACACCATTGAATGTCAAGGGATGGTGGTTAGATTGTCTCTTATTGATGGTCATTGCCTGGCATTTGTGTGGCATGAATGTCACTTGTCAGCCCAAGCCTGGGTATTGTACAGATCTTGTTGCACGTGAACATGGACTGCTTCAGTATCTGAGGAGCCATGAATGGTGCTGAACACTGCGCAATCAGCAAACATTCCCACTTCTGACCTAATGATGGAGGGAAGGTCATTGATGAAGCAGCTGAAGATGGTTGGGCCTAGGACACTACCCTGAGGAACTCTTGCAGAGATGTCCTGGAGTGAGGTGATTGACCTCCCACAATCACAACAATCTTTCTATGTGTCAGGTATGACTCCAACCACCGGAGCATTTGCCCCTTGATACCCATTGATTCCAGTTTTGCTAGGTCTCCTTGATGCCACACATGGTCGAATGCAACCTTGATATCAAGGGCTGTCACTCTCACCTCACCTCTGGAATTCAGCTCTTTTGACCATTTTTGAACCAAGGCTGTAATGAGATCAGGAGCTGAGTGACCCTGGCAGAACACAAACTGGGCGTCACTGAGCAGGTTATTTCTGAGCAGGCTCGATAGCTCTGTTGAGGACACCTTCCATCACTTTACTGATGAGTATAGACTGATGGGGCGGTAATTGGGCGGGTTGGATTTGTCCTGCTTTTTGTGTACAGAACATACTTGGGCAATTTTCCACATTGGTCGGTAGATGCCAGTGTTGTAATTGTATTGGAACAGTTTGGCTAGGGGAGCGGCAAGTTCTGGAGCATAAATCTTCAGTACTATTGTCAGAGCCCACCATCTTTGCAGTATCCAGCGTCTCCAATTGTTTCTTCATACCACGTGGAGTGAATTGAATTGGCTGAAGACTGGTATCTGTAATGCTGGGTATCACTGGAGGAGGCCGAGATGGATCATCCACTTGGCACTTCTGGATGAAGATTGCTGCGAAAGCTTCAGCTTTATCTTTTGCACTGATGTGCTGGGCTCTTCCATCATGGAGGATGGGGATATTTGTGGAGCCTCCCCCTCCAGTGAGTTGTTTAATTGTCCACCAGCATTCACGACTAGATGTGGCAGGACTGCAGAGCTTAGATCTGATCCGTTAGTTGTGGGATCGCTTAGCTTGGTCTATCACTTGCAGCTTTTGCTGTTTGGCGGCTTCACCGGGTTGATACCTCATCTTCAGGTATGCCTGGTCCTGCCCCTGGCATGTCCTCCTGCACTCTCCATTGAAGCAGGGTCGTTCCCCTGACTTGATGGTAATGGTTGAGTGGGGGATATGCCAGGCCATGAGGTTACAGATTGTGCTGGAGTACAATTCTGCTGCTGTTGATAGCCCACAGTGCCTCATGGATACCCAGTCATGAGTTTCTACATCTATGCGAAGTCTGCCCCATTTAGCACAGTGATAGTGCCACACAACACGACGGAGGTTGTTCTCAATGTGAAGGCGGGATTTCGTCTCCACAAGGACTATACGATGGTCGCTCTTACCGATACTGTCATGGACAGATGCAACTGCAGCTGGCACATTAGTAAGGATGAGGACAAGTATGTTTTTCCCTCGTTTTGGTTCCCTCACCACCTGCCGCAGACCCAATCTAGCAGCTATGTCCTTTAGGACCCGACTTGCTCGATCACATGGCAATGGTATAAACCTTTCGCCGTATTTTATGTTGAATACATATGACAATAAATAATTCAGTTCAATGCAAAACAGCAACCAAGTAGACAGGGCTATTAGGAAGGGAGTTCCAGGATTTTCACCCAGTGACAGTGAAGGATGTTCTGAATCAGGATGGAGTGTGGCTTGGGGAGGAACGTCAGGTGCTGGTGCTCCCAGGTATCTGCTACCTTGTCTTTCTAGGTGAAGAAGGTTGCAAGTTTGGAAGGTTCTGTCCAATGAACCTTGGTGAGTTGCTGAGTTGTTGGTTTTTAATTTTGTACGTTCAATGGTGGAATTGAATTTAAGAGTCCCTGCTGCGATAAATACTCCAAAAGATGACTCTGTGTTGGGTGACAGAGGTGGATTCTGACAATCTCAAGAACTTTACCACCATCCTTTAGTGGTGGCAAGTCCATCCACTGGCTGCTTATTGGCCAATTTGTAGAAAATCACAGGGTGACAGTTTCCAATGCAATGCAATCTTCTGATTTTTTTAAACCTAAGGGTGGGATCCTGAAGCTCACTGAGAAAATCCTATACAACTTTAAAGATTTAATTTTCCAGAATTCAGTTGAAAAGCCAAAGACAACAGAAAGTTCATTTTCTGAAGAAGGGTCTAGGCCCGAAACGTCAGCCTTCCTGCTCCTCTGATGCTGCTTGGCCTGCTGTGTTCATCCAGCTCTACACCTTGTTATCTCAGATTCTCCAGCAACTGCAGTTCCTGCTATCTCAGAAAGTAAAATACATTTTTTATTCAAATATTACACAGAAACTTCTCCACAAATGAAGTGATTATTGCTCTAAAATGGAACAATCATTATGGTAAAGATAAAAAGAAAGGAAGTGGTATTTAAATTGCATTTAATAGCTTTGCAGTAAGTGTGTTGTTCACTCAATTTCCCAAAATGAGGATAGTTGTTTCACATTTTAATTATTTTTAAATATCCACACCTATGTTGACTTGATTACTTCTAGCAGCATTATTCTGTAGCAAACAAAGCAGTATTATCTCCCAATAATTCAGTAGAGATAAAATTCTCAACAGCCTCGTAGCCATAATTTTACTCACTTAGTTTTTCAAGTGCCTTCTATTTTTCCAACTGTATACATTACCCTGACCAACGTCAAATGTTAACAGTGCACACAAATTTTAAAATTATGTCTAATTTTGTTTCTGATGGTATAAAAACAATATCTTTTATGAAAAAACACAATGTGGTTACTGTGAAAATAATTAAGGTTTACACACAATAGTCAACATCTTCATGGCACCACTTGAACTCCAATAAATTATTTGTGATATTATTCCATTCTCAATCCCCGTAAGATTCTGTTTTCCTAAATTTAACTTAGTTCTTGTTGTTCATGGTCGATTTAACTCAGTTGGCTGGATGGTTGGTTTGCAAAGCAGTGTGATGCCAAAGTGGGTTCAATTCCCATCACTGGCTGAGGTTACCATGAAGGACTCCCCTTCTCAAATTCTCCCCTCACCTGAGGTGTGGTAGGCCTCAGGTTAAGTCACCTTAGTCATCTCTCTCTAATGAGACAGCTGTCCTATGGTCTGGTAAGACTATGGCACCTTGACCTTGGTTTGAACATCGGGCAAGGGCATTGGATAACAAATACCTTGTCAGCAATGTTAGAAATGCCCTTGAGATGGTCTTTAAAAACAGCTGCAGATTTTAACCCAGACTTCTCGGACTGCAATCTAAACTCAATGAAGTACAAGTATAATTTGTGAAAATAAATACAACTATTTCCCCCAAATGGGTAATGAATCAGCTGTTTACTTTACCTTGCTGGATTCTTATTTGGGCTTCATTAGAAAGGAACTTAATATAGGCTATAATTTTATCTTCAGGTGTGCAGTAAATGGTGATTACATGACATGGTGGTCCCAGCAGGAAATAGCACAAAATAATCACATTTTGTAAAACTGCAAGGGTACAAGTTTAAAAACTATTCCATGCTTTGTGTGGCTACAGAAGTCTAGATTCACAACCTGCTGGTATTCATTACCCATGGAGGTGGGCAGCACACAAAAATTTTGTGCTGTCTTATTTGAATTATTAGAGTGAGCAGCCCAGTGTGATGCATCATGCTACACAGCTGTGTGCTCGGAAGGCCCAAGTACATGCGAGGCCGCTCGTAGCCCAGCAGCTTTCAGCTCTTAAAGATGTTCTGACCCCTTTAACATGAAGTTGCCCTGGATAGTTCTTGAGTGATATTAATGCTAAAAAAAGGAGCATGAAGCACACCAGGGAGAAGGCTCCCAGGTTCCCATATGCAATGCTTGAGGTTTTAGTGATTGATGTGGACAGAAGTGGAGAGGCCATGGATGGAAGTTTATCGGAATGTGACCAATGTGGGTATAGCAAAAGTCATAGCAGAATTGGACAAGAAGTTCAATGAGGTCTACCTTAACATCAATAGCATCTCAATCCATCTTTTATGCTTGTGCTCAGCAACATGGCAAGTTTATCACTTGGCAGCAGCAACTTTCCAACTAAGGGGATTATAACTCATTAATAGCCCAACTGACCTCATTAATATTCAGCTTCCCATCTTACCAAATATGCCAAACAAGTTAGATGTCAAGAATTCTCAACATGGAAAATCAGTGCAGGAACCTAGTGATGTTGATGCCCAGTATCTAACATGACAGGACATGTTCCATGGGCACTGGCCACACCACCCCTGCTTCACAGACAATGTCTTCTGATACATGCAAGCCTCTAAAAGAACCCCCATATTGCACTTCTCCTGTACATTTCAAGGATGCTTCAATGATGCACCTTAGGCCATACCAGCGACATCACTTTAGTCCTGCTGGAATGACACTTTGTACTCAGGGATATGCTTTGTGCTCAGCTTATGGACTGAACCAGGCTGCACCTCAGAGCTCTTTGCTTGCTGCCTTAGTGCTGTCACACACACACACAACCTGCTTGGGTGCTCACAACATCCCTACCTTGCTTTGGGGTGCTTTGCCCTCTCAGCTGGAGATAAGGCTTTAATACTTGGGTCTGTGCTAAATGGCAATGCAAGACAGAAGGCTGAAAGTGCATCGTAGTTTTCAACAGGCTTCAGTCACATCAAGGAGGACAGCCTTTACTGAGCTGGGACGCCCGGAGTAAGTTAAGTGTAGTCACCGACACAACTCCAGGTCAGTCTGCCACTTGAGACAGTGATAAGCAGGATTACGTCTACATAAGGAATGAAGAGCCAAATGCTTTTGTATTCTCATCCTCTTGAAATGAATGCTAATATTGCATTTTCCTTCCTAACTGCCAACTGAACCTGTATTTGCATATGTTAGCATGTATTAACATATTATTAATTAATCGCACCTGATTTACGTGCAGCTTTCCATTCTCTAACTCTCCAGATTAAAACAAGATGTTGACAATTATCAACATGAAGGTTAGAGCACTTATCTGGTGACTCCAGATCTCCATCTTGGAAAGCAGCCCATGAGAAATCAGAAGAGGATTAGGCCATTTGGCCAATTGACTTTGCTCCACCATTCAATAGGATCATAGCCAATTCGACATTCCTCACATTCACTTTCCTGCATTTTCCCCGTTCGTGTACTGATCAAGAATCTGTCTGTGTCAGCCTTAAATATGCACAAGGACTTTGTACCCACTGCTCTCTGTGGCAAGGAGTTTAAAAGAAAAGGAGAAATTCAACCTCAGCTCAGTCTTAATTGGTGCTCTTTTACTCAAACTATGCCCACTCGTCTCAGAATCTTCCATGAGGGGAAACATCCTCTCTGCATTTCCTGTCAAGCCCCTTGTGAATCCTATACTTTGATGAAATCACCTCTTTTTGTTCTAAACCTCAGGTGAGTAGAGCTCCAACCTGTTTAACCTTTGCTCACAGGACAACTCCTCTATACCAGAGATCATCCTAGTGAACCTTTCTCTTTCCTTTAACGAAGGGGACCAAAACTGTTCAAAGTACTCTCAATGTGGTCTCACCAGCTCCTTGTACAGTTTCAGGAAGACTTCATTTCTCTTGTATTGTAACCCCCTTGAAATAAAGGGCCAACATTTCATCAACTTTCTTGATTACTTGCTGCATCTGTGGGCTAGCTCATTCTGTGTTTCAGCCACAAGTAACCAAGTCCTTTTGTGTTGCAGTTTTGTACAGCTTCTCTCCATTTAAATAATACTGTTCTTTTGATCCCCCCTCCAAAATGAACAACATCACACTCCATTTGCCAGCTTTTTGCCTATTTTAACAATGCTTCTTTAAATTGTTTGTATCCCTCTTGCAACTTGTTTTTCCATTTGTGTTGTCTGCGAATTTGGCTACAGTACATTGACTTGGAGGAAGTTATTAATCTATAATGTACACAGTTGCTGTCCCAGCACTGATCCCTCGAGAATCCCTTATCCCCACTTGCTGTTTTCTGACCAATAGCCAATTCTCTACCCATGCCAATATATTACTCCCAATACGATGGGGTCTTATGACAATCGTTTGTGGGGTACCTTGTTGAACACCTTCTGGAAGTCCAAATACAATAAATTTACTGGTTCTTCTGTATCCATCCAGAAAGTAGAAACTTCCTTGAAAATCTCTAATAAATTAGGTTAATACATGACTTCCCTTTCATGAGCCTATGCTAATTAATTTCAACATTTTTCCATTAATAGATGTTAGGCTAATCGGTCTATAGTTACCTGCTTTTTGCCTGCTTCTCTTTTTGAGTAGAGTTATCACATTGGCAGCTTTCCAATCTTTTGGTACATTTCCAGGATCCAAGGAGTTCTGGAAAATTACAATCAATGCATCCACTATCTCTGTAGTCATTTCTTTTAGGATCCTAGGATGCAAGCCATCAGAGCCAGAGGACTTATCTACCTTTAGCCCCATTAGTCTGTCTAGAACTACTTCTCTAGTGATGGTGATAGTACCTAATTCTTCCCCCATATTCTTCAGAATTAACGGGATGTTCAAAGTATCTTCCACCATAAAGATGGATACAAAATATCCGATTAATTCCTCTGACATTTCCTTGTTCCCCATAACTATCTTGCCCGATTCATTTTATAAAAGGTTTGCAGTGACTTTGACCTCGTTCTGCCTTTTATGTTTTTAAAGAAGCACTTGATCATTTTTATATTCCTTGCTAGTTTGCCTTCATAGCTTATTTTCTCTTTCTTTATTAACATTTAGTCCTCTTTTGATGGTTTCTGAATTTATTCCAGTTTTTGGCCTCCTTACATGCTTCCCCACTCGCGCCCCCCCTCCCCCCCCCCCCAAACTTAATACTCTCTTTAACTCTCCCGCATTTCCCACATCTCATCCCTCACACCCCCTCCCCGCAATAACAACCAAAACAGAATCCCCCTCGTCCTCACATACCACCCCACCAACCTCTGGATCCAACAGATCATCCTCCGACACTTCCGCCATCTGCAATCTGACCCCACCACCAAAGACATTTTTCCCTCCCCACCCTTATCTGCCTTCCGGAGGGACTACTCTCTCCATGACTGTCTTGTCCGCTCCACACTCCCCTCCAGCCCCACCACACCCGGCACTTTTCCCTGCAACCGCAGGAAGTGCTACACCTGCCCCTACACCTCCCCTCTCACCCCCATCCCCATCCCAGGCCCCAAGAAGGCTTTCCACATCAAACAGATGTTCACCTGCACATCTGCTAATGTGGTATACTGTATCCGCTGTTCCCGTTGTGGCCTCCTCTACATCGGGGAAACCAAGCGGAGGCTTGGGGACTGCTTTGCGGAACATCTACGCTTGGTTCGCAACAAACAACTGCACCTCCCAGTCGCGAACCATTTCAACTCCCCCTCTCAATCCTTAGATAACATGTCCATCCTGGGCCTCCTGCAGTGCCATAACGATGCCACCCGAAGGTTGCAGGAACAGCAACTCATATTTCCCTTGGGAACCCTGCAGCCCAATGTGGACTTCACATGCTTCAAGATCTCCCCTCCCACAACCGCATCCCAAAACTAGCCTAGCTTGTCCCCGCCTCCCTAACTTGTCCTTCCTCCCACCTATCCCCTCCTCCCACCTCAAGCCCCACCTCCATCTCCTAGCTACTAGCCTCATCCCACCCCCTTGACCTGTCCATCCTCCCTGGACTGACCCATCACATCCCTAACTCCCCACCTACACTCACCTTTACTGGCTCCACCCCCACCTCTTTGACCTGTCTGTCTCCTCTCCACCTATCTTCTCCTTTATCCATCTTCTATCTACCTCCCCCTCTCTCCCTATTTATTTCAGAACCCCCTTCCCCTCCCCCCTTTCTGAAGGAGGATGTAGGCCCGAAACGTCACCTTTCCTGCTCTTCTGATGCTGCTTGGCCTGCTGCTTTCAACTAGCTCTACACCTTGTTATCTCACTCTCCTTAATTTCCTTGGTTAGTCATGGTTGGCTTAACGTTCTTGTAGAATCTTTCATCCTTACTGGGATGTATTTTTGCTGAGAGTCAAGAATTACCCCAAATGTCAACCACTGCTTGCTTACACAGTCTTTTTTGTTAATTCATCTGCTCAGTCCACTTTCACCAAGTTTATCCTCATTTCATTGTAATTCCCTTTATTTAGGTTAAACACAGTTGTTTCCAACACAAAACACAAACATGTACATCCAGTCCACAGGCATTGGCATACACCAACTTCACTGTATCTCTATGGCACATTCCCACTTACAATACACTTTTGCACGTTAATGCTGCACACTGGTACCTCTCAATGTAATGCTGCTGCTGGGACACTTTGCATGTATGGGCAAGCACTCCCCTCATGGACAGGACCAGGATGCCTCTGAGGTCCTCACTAGCTCTCTTAGCCCTCACTCACTTTGTGCCTACTTTGATGCTCACAGCATCTGTCTTGCCTTGCCTTTTTGTGCTTTGTTCACTCAGCCAGAACTTAAAAACTCACAGAACACCTGTCTTGCCTTGCTGTTTTGCACAGACACAAATCAAGACAGCCTGTCATGGCTGTCAACAGTGATCAGTCAACAGGGTGACCATGTTGCTGCACAGTAACACTCTATAACAATCTCACACCTGCACCATGTGCTGGCAGCATAAGTAGCAGACAGAGAACAAAATCCAAAAGTTCCAAAAGACAATCCAACTTACTTGCAGCATTTGCCAAGACATTGT